>NC_071110.1:29232500-29335000 GCF_024256425.1 Clarias gariepinus | reverse complement strand
AGCTAAACGTATTAGAATTAATAATAAAACTATAAAGCTAGGGTTTATATACATCATACGGATTGCTGCCCAATGACAGTCTCTGTCTACCCTTAGGCTTCCATCCACCTTGAGCTCACTTATTCCTCACCCTATAGGATGGACAGAGTTGGGCTAATTTCCAGGTTATTTATAAATAAAGCATTTCTGAATTTTTTTATGATAAGTCTACTTAAATGTAATCTTTTATAGTTATAAAATAATAATAATAATAATAATTATTATTATTATTATTATAATAATAATTATTATTATTATTGTAGTTGTTGTTGTTGTTATTGTTGTTATTGTTGTTATTACTACTACTAGCCTACTACTAGTATTGTTATTGTTACATTCACGCTATGAATTAGAATAAGCTTTTATCCAAAACTTTACAAAAGAGGATCAAAAAACTCAACAGTCTGTCATAATACACACTGCCAGGTTTATTGGATAATAATAATAGTAATAATAATAATAATAATAGTAATAATGTGCTGATTATCACAAGATTTTATTGCAAATCATTCTTATTAAATCATAGTATTATACGTAGTAGTTTTTTTTTTTATCAAATCTCCGGTTTTTTTTAATAACAAAAAACAAGTTTTTAAGAAAAACTCAAATGAACCTATGAGCAGTTAAAAATTACTCCAGTCTGGTGGCAAAATTTCTACTGCTTGGTAATCTAAAATGGCATAAAGGTTGCATAGAATGAAGATAATAATGTGCAGAAATATTCACTAATCATAGTCAGTCATCATCTATGCGGGTTTCCCCTTATAAACATGGAATTAATTCTTAGAATTGCTTAACTCTATAATGGCTAGTGGTCAGAATACAGAGACTTTTCTATCTTTTTGCATTCATTTCTTTGTGATTTCCAAGTGCAGGTGAACGATGAAACATCTAATGAGAACACTTCTAGAATAAATAATAAGTTCCCGCCCGGTTTCGAACCGAGGACCTTTCGCGTGTTAGGCGAACGTGATAACCACTACACTACGGGAACTATGAAATTTAATAATTAATTAGATTATTTATTTATTTATTTACAGATAGGTTTAAGGTTTTTGCTTAAGGGCTCAACAGTGGCAACTTGACAATGCTGGGGCCGAAGCACAACCTTCTGATCAAAATCCCTGTAACTTTCAACCTTCACGAAAGCCAGTTTCACTATTGTGCTTAATGGATTTTGGAAATGCACTTGACAATACTGTGCTTGCAAAACCTGTTCCAGCACAGCTGATCTTCGTGTCTTAAAATAACCATTACATTTTTTTTTTTTTAGATTTAAAAGTAGACTACATCTCAGTTAACACGGTGACTGGTTAGGATATTCACAACACACAGATGAGCAGTTCACACTGGCAGACTTCTCGTTAACCAACAACAACATAAAGCTACAAATAAAAGTCTAGCTCGTTCTTAGAATTAATTTTGGATAATGTACAACGTCTCCATCTAGCGGTCAGAATATATAATAACTTCTTGCATTTATTTTTTTGGGTTTTACAACTGCAAATCAAATATACAGTACTCCTAACTTAATTCAATTCATTTTTTTGTATTATATATATATATATATATATATACTGTATATACATGTATATGAAAGAAAATAGCTTTCTTTCTTTTTTGTAAGTTTTTTGGATAAAAGAATATTCTAAATGCATTGCGTAAATGTAACAATAAAAATAGCAGCAGTAATAGTAGTTGTAGTAATTATGATTATTATTGTTGTTGTTGTTGTTATTATTATTATTGATATAACTATAAAGTACACTTATTATAAAATAATTAACAAATGCTTTATTCATAAATAACCTATTATGGTTTTGGAAATGTGTTTGTGTACTATTCATTCTTAACATGAAGACTTCTTTTAGCAATTTATTATACGAAGTTTTTCCTTCAAAAAAATACTTTTAAGCTAAACGTATTAGAATTAATAATAAAACTATAAAGCTAGGGTTTATATACATCATACGGATTGCTGCCCAATGACAGTCTCTGTCTACCCTTAGGCTTCCATCCACCTTGAGCTCACTTATTCCTCACCCTATAGGATGGACAGAGTTGGGCTAATTTCCAGGTTATTTATAAATAAAGCATTTCTGATTTTTTTTATGATAAGTCTACTTAAATGTAATCTTTTATAGTTATAAAATAATAATAATAATAATAATAATAATAATAATTATAATAATTATTATTATTATTATTGTAGTTGTTGTTGTTGTTGTTATTGTTGTTATTGTTGTTATTACTACTACTAGCCTACTACTAGTATTGTTATTGTTACATTCACGCTATGAATTAGAATAAGCTTTTATCCAAAACTTTACAAAAGAGGATCAAAAAACTCAACAGTCTGTCATAATACACACTGCCAGGTTTATTGGATAATAATAATAGTAATAATAATAATAATAATAATAATAATAATGTGCTGATTATCACAAGAGTTTATTGCAAATCATTCTTATTAAATCATAGTATTATATGTAGTAGTTTTTTTTATCAAATCTCCGTTTTTTTTAATAACAAAAAACAAGTTTTTAAGAAAAACTCAAATGAACCTATGAGCAGTTTAAAATTACTCCAGTCTGGTGGCAAAATTTCTACTGCTTGGTAATCTAAAATGGCATAAAGGTTGCATAGAATAAAGATAATAATGTGCAGAAATATTCACTAATCATAGTCAGTCATCATCTATGCGGGTTTCCCCTTATAAACATGGAATTAATTCTTAGAATTGCTTAACTCTATAATGGCTAGTGGTCAGAATACAGAGACTTTTCTATCTTTTTGCATTAATTTCTTTCTGATTTCTAAGTGCAGGTGAACAATGAAACATCTGATGAGAACACTTCTAGAATAAATAATAAGTTCCCGCCCGGTTTCGAACCGAGGACCTTTCGCGTGTGAGGCGAACGTGATAACCACTACACTACGGGAACTATAAAATTCAATAATTAATTAATTTATTTATTTATTTACAGATAGGTTTAAGGTTTTTGCTCAAGGGCTCAACAGTGGCAACTTGACAATGCTGGGGCCGAAGCACAACCTTCTGATCAAAATCCCTGTAACTTTCAACCTTCACGAAAGCCAGTTTCACTATTGTGCTTAATGGATTTTGGAAATGCACTTGACAATACTGTGCTTGCAAAACCTGTTCCAGCACAGCTGATCTTCGTGTCTTAAAATAACCATTACATTTTTTTTTTTTTTTAGATTTAAAAGTAGACTACATCTCAGTTAACACGGTGACTGGTTAGGATATTCACAACACAAAGATGAGCAGTTTACACTGGCAGACTTCTCGTTAACCAACAACAACATAAAGCTACAAATAAAAGTCTAGCTCGTTCTTAGAATTAATTTTGGATAATGTACAACGTCTCCATCTAGCGGTCAGAATTTATAATAACTTCTTGCATTTATTTTTTTGGGGGTTTTACAACTGCAAATCAAATATACAGTACTCCTAACTTAATTCAAATCATTTTTTTGTATTATATATATATATATATATATATATATATATATATATATATACTGTATATACATGTATATGAAAGAAAATAGCTTTCTTTCTCTTTTGTAAGTTTTTTGGATAAAAGAATATTCTAAATGCATTGCGTAAATGTAACAATAAAAATAACAGCAGTAATAGTAGTTGTAGTAATTATTATTATTATTGTTGTTGTTGTTGTTGTTGTTATTGATATAACTATAAAGTACACTTATTATAAAATAATTAACAAATGCTTTATTCATAAATAACCTATTATGGTTTTGGAAATGTGTTTGTGTACTATTCATTCTTAACATGAAGACTTCTTTTAGCAATTTATTATACGAAGCTTTTCCTTCAAAAAAATACTTTTAAGCTAAACGTATTAGAATTAATAATAAAACTATAAAGCTAGGGTTTATATACATCATACGGATTGCTGCCCAATAAGTCTCTGTCTACCCTTAGGCTTCCATCCACCTTGAGCTCACTTATTCCTCACCCTATAGGATGGACAGAGTTGGGCTAATTTCCAGGTTATTTATAAATAAAGCATTTCTGAATTATTTTATGATAAGTCTACTTAAATGTAATCTTTCATAGTTATAAAATAATAATAATAATAATAATAATAATAATAATAATAATAATAATTATTATTATTATTATTATTATTATTATTGTAGTTGTTGTTGTTGTTATTGTTGTTATTACTACTACTAGCCTACTACTAGTATTGTTATTGTTACATTTACGCTATGAATTAGAATAAGCTTTTATCCAAAAATTTACAAAAGAGGATCAAAAAAGTCAACAGTCTGTCATAATACACACTGCCAGGTTTATTGGATAATAATAATAATAATAATAATAATAATAATATTAATAATAATAATAATGTGCTGATTATCACAAGATTTTATTGCAAATCATTCTTATTAAATCATAGTATTATACGTAGTAGTTTGTTTTTTTTTTTGATCAAATCTCCGTTTTTTTTTATAACAAAAAACAAGTTTTTAAGAAAAACTCAAATGAACCTATGAGCAGTTAAAAATTACTCCAGTCTGGTGGCAAAATTTCTACTGCTTGGTAATCTAAAATGGCATAAAGGTTGCATAGAATAAAGATAATAATGTGCAGAAATATTCACTAATCATAGTCAGTCATCATCTATGCGGGTTTCCCCTTATAAACATGGAATTAATTCTTAGAATTGCTTAACTCTATAATGGCTAGTGGTCAGAATACAGAGACTTTTCTATCTTTTTGCATTAATTTCTTTCTGTTTTCCAAGTGCAGGTGAACGATGAAACATCTAATGAGAACACTTCTAGAATAAATAATAAGTTCCCGCCCGGTTTCGAACCGAGGACCTTTCGCGTGTTAGGCGAACGTGATAACCACTACACTACGGGAACTATGAAATTTAATAATTAATTAGATTATTTATTTATTTATTTACAGATAGGTTTAAGGTTTTTGCTCAAGGGCTCAACAGTGGCAACTTGACGATGCTGGGGCCGGAGCACAACCTTCTGATCAAAATCCCTGTAACTTTCAACCTTCACGAAAGCCAGTTTCACTATTGTGCTTAATGGATTTTGGAAATGCACTTGACAATACTGTGCTTGCAAAACCTGTTCCAGCACAGCTGATCTTCTTGTCTTAAAATAACCATTACATTTTTTTTTTTTTTTAGATTTAAAAGTAGACTACATCTAAGTTAACACGGTGACTGGTTAGGATATTCACAACACAAAGATGAGCAGTTCACACTGGCAGACTTCTCGTTAACCAACAACAACATAAAGCTACAAATAAAAGTCTAGCTCGTTCTTAGAATTAATTTTGGATAATGTACAACGTCTCCATCTAGCGGTCAGAATATATAATAACTTCTTGCATTTATTTTTTGGGGGGTTTTACAACTGCAAATCAAATATACAGTACTCCTAACTTAATTCAAATCATTTTTTTGTATTATATATATATATATACTGTATATACATGTATATGAAAGAAAATAGCTTTCTTTCTCTTTTGTAAGTTTTTTGGATAAAAGAATATTCTAAATGCATTGCGTAAATGTAACAATAAAAATAGCAGCAGTAATAGTAGTTGTAGTAATTATTATTATTATTGTTGTTGTTGTTGTTGTTGTTATTATTATTATTGATATAACTATAAAGTACACTTATTATAAAATAATTAACAAATGCTTTATTCATAAATAACCTATTATGGTTTTGGAAATGTGTTTGTGTACTATTCATTCTTAACATGAAGACTTCTTTTAGCAATTTATTATACGAAGCTTTTCCTTCAAAAAAATACTTTTAAGCTAAACGTATTAGAATTAATAATAAAACTATAAAGCTAGGGTTTATATACATCATACGGATTGCTGCCCAATGACAGTCTCTGTCTACCCTTAGGCTTCCATCCACCTTGAGCTCACTTATTCCTCACCCTATAGGATGGACAGAGTTGGGCTAATTTCCAGGTTATTTATAAATAAAGCATTTCTGAATTATTTTATGATAAGTCTACTTAAATGTAATCTTTTATAGTTATAAAATAATAATAATAATAATAATAATAATAATTATTATTATTATTATTATTATTATTATTATTATTATTATTATTGTAGTTGTTGTTGTTGTTATTGTTGTTATTACTACTACTAGCCTACTACTAGTATTGTTATTGTTACATTCACGCTATGAATTAGAATAGGCTTTTATCCAAAACTTTACAAAAGAGGATCAAAAAAGTCAACAGTCTGTCATAATACACACTGCCAGGTTTATTGGATAATAATAATAGTAATAATAATAATAATAATAATAATAATAATAATAATAATGTGCTGATTATCACAAGATTTTATTGCAAATCATTCTTATTAAATCATAGTATTATACGTAGTAGTTTTTTTTTTATCAAATCTCCGTTTTTTTTAATAACAAAAAACAAGTTTTTAAGAAAAACTCAAATGAACCTATGAGCAGTTTAAAATTACTCCAGTCTGGTGGCAAAATTTCTACTGCTTGGTAATCTAAAATGGCATAAAGGTTGCATAGAATAAAGATAATAATGTGCAGAAATATTCACTAATTTACATTTACATTTAGGCATTTGGCAGACGCTCTTATCCAGAGCGACTTACATTTTTATTTCATTATACATCTGAGCAGTTGAGGGTTAAGGGCCTTGCTCAAGGGCCCAACAGTGGCAACTTGGTGGTTGTGGGGTTTGAACCTGGGATCTTCCGAACCGTAATCCAATGCCTTAACCCACTGAGCTACCCCTGGCCCCACTAATCATAGTCAGTCATCATCTATGCGGGTTTCCCCTTATAAACATGGAATTAATTCTTAGAATTGCTTAACTCTATAATGGCTAGTGGTCGGAATACAGAGACTTTTCTATCTTTTTGCATTCATTTCTTTCTGATTTCTAAGTGCAGGTGAACAATGAAACATCTGATGAGAACACTTCTAGAATAAATAATAAGTTCCCGCCCGGTTTCGAACCGAGGACCTTTCGCGTGTTAGGCGAACGTGATAACCACTACACTACGGGAACTATGAAATTTAATAATTAATTAGATTATTTATTTATTTATTTACAGATAGGTTTAAGGTTTTTGCTCAAGGGCTCAACAGTGGCAACTTGACGATGCTGGGGCCGGAGCACAACCTTCTGATCAAAATCCCTGTAACTTTCAACCTTCACGAAAGCCAGTTTCACTATTGTGCTTAATGGATTTTGGAAATGCACTTGACAATACTGTGCTTGCAAAACCTGTTCCAGCACAGCTGATCTTCTTGTCTTAAAATAACCATTACATTTTTTTTTTTTTTTAGATTTAAAAGTAGACTACATCTAAGTTAACACGGTGACTGGTTAGGATATTCACAACACAAAGATGAGCAGTTCACACTGGCAGACTTCTCGTTAACCAACAACAACATAAAGCTACAAATAAAAGTCTAGCTCGTTCTTAGAATTAATTTTGGATAATGTACAACGTCTCCATCTAGCGGTCAGAATATATAATAACTTCTTGCATTTATTTTTTGGGGGGTTTTACAACTGCAAATCAAATATACAGTACTCCTAACTTAATTCAAATCATTTTTTTGTATTATATATATATATATACTGTATATACATGTATATGAAAGAAAATAGCTTTCTTTCTCTTTTGTAAGTTTTTTGGATAAAAGAATATTCTAAATGCATTGCGTAAATGTAACAATAAAAATAGCAGCAGTAATAGTAGTTGTAGTAATTATTATTATTATTGTTGTTGTTGTTGTTGTTGTTATTATTATTATTGATATAACTATAAAGTACACTTATTATAAAATAATTAACAAATGCTTTATTCATAAATAACCTATTATGGTTTTGGAAATGTGTTTGTGTACTATTCATTCTTAACATGAAGACTTCTTTTAGCAATTTATTATACGAAGCTTTTCCTTCAAAAAAATACTTTTAAGCTAAAAGAATTAGAATTAATAATAAAACTATAAAGCTATGGTTTATATACATCATACGGATTGCTGCCCAATGACAGTCTCTGTCTACCCTTAGGCTTCCATCCACCTTGAGCTCACTTATTCCTCACCCTATAGGATGGACAGAGTTGGGCTAATTTCCAGGTTATTTATAAATAAAGCATTTCTGAATAATTTTATGATAAGTCTACTTAAATGTAATCTTTTATAGTTATAAAATAATAATAATAATAATAATTATTATTATTATTATAATTATTATTATTATTTTTATTATTGTAGTTTTTGTTGTTGTTATTGTTGTTATTACTACTACTAGCCTACTATTAGTATTGTTATTATTACATTTACGCTATGAATTAGAATAAGCTTTTATCCAAAACTTTACAAAAGAGGATCAAAAAAGTCAACAGTCTGTCATAATACACACTGCCAGGTTTATTGGATAATAATAATAGTAATAATAATAATAATAATAATAATAATAATAATAATGTGCTGATTATCACAAGATTTTATTGCAAATCATTCTTATTAAATCATAGTATTATACGTAGTAGTTTTTTTTTTATCAAATCTCCGTTTTTTTTAATAACAAAAAACAAGTTTTTAAGAAAAACTCAAATGAACCTATGAGCAGTTTAAAATTACTCCAGTCTGGTGGCAAAATTTCTACTGCTTGGTAATCTAAAATGGCATAAAGGTTGCATAGAATAAAGATAATAATGTGCAGAAATATTCACTAATCATAGTCAGTCATCATCTATGCGGGTTTCCCCTTATAAACATGGAATGAATTCTTAGAATTGCTTAACTCTATAATGGCTAGTGGTCGGAATACAGAGACTTTTCTATCTTTTTGCATTAATTTCTTTCTGATTTCCAAGTGCAGGTGAACGATGAAACAGCTAATGAGAACACTTCTAGAATAAATAATAAGTTCCCGCCCGGTTTCGAACCGAGGACCTTTCGCGTGTGAGGCGAACGTGATAACCACTACACTACGGGAACTATGAAATTTAATAATTAATTAGATTATTTATTTATTTATTTACAGATAGGTTTAAGGTTTTTGCTCAAGGGCTCAACAGTGGCAACTTGACGATGCTGGGGCCGGAGCACAACCTTCTGATCAAAATCCCTGTAACTTTCAACCTTCACGAAAGCCAGTTTCACTATTGTGCTTAATGGATTTTGGAAATGCACTTGACAATACTGTGCTTGCAAAACCTGTTCCAGCACAGCTGATCTTCTTGTCTTAAAATAACCATTACATTTTTTTTTTTTTTTAGATTTAAAAGTAGACTACATCTAAGTTAACACGGTGACTGGTTAGGATATTCACAACACAAAGATGAGCAGTTCACACTGGCAGACTTCTCGTTAACCAACAACAACATAAAGCTACAAATAAAAGTCTAGCTCGTTCTTAGAATTAATTTTGGATAATGTACAACGTCTCCATCTAGCGGTCAGAATATATAATAACTTCTTGCATTTATTTTTTGGGGGGTTTTACAACTGCAAATCAAATATACAGTACTCCTAACTTAATTCAAATCATTTTTTTGTATTATATATATATATACTGTATATACATGTATATGAAAGAAAATAGCTTTCTTTCTCTTTTGTAAGTTTTTTGAATAAAAGAATATTCTAAATGCATTGCGTAAATGTAACAATAAAAATAGCAGCAGTAATAGTAGTTGTAGTAATTATTATTATTATTGTTGTTGTTGTTGTTGTTGTTATTATTATTATTGATATAACTATAAAGTACACTTATTATAAAATAATTAACAAATGCTTTATTCATAAATAACCTATTATGGTTTTGGAAATGTGTTTGTGTACTATTCATTCTTAACATGAAGACTTCTTTTAGCAATTTATTATACGAAGCTTTTCCTTCAAAAAATACTTTTAAGCTAAACGTATTAGAATTAATAATAAAACTATAAAGCTAGGGTTTATATACATCATACGGATTGCTGCCCAATGACAGTCTCTGTCTACCCTTAGGCTTCCATCCACCTTGAGCTCACTTATTCCTCACCCTATAGGATGGACAGAGTTGGGCTAATTTCCAGGTTATTTATAAATAAAGCATTTCTGAATTATTTTATGATAAGTCTACTTAAATGTAATCTTTCATAGTTATAAAATAATAATAATAATAATAATAATAATAATAATAATTATTATTATTATTATTATTATTATTATTATTATTATTATTGTAGTTGTTGTTGTTGTTATTGTTGTTATTACTACTACTAGCCTACTACTAGTATTGTTATTGTTACATTCACGCTATGAATTAGAATAAGCTTTTATCCGAAACTTTACAAAAGAGGATCAAAAAAGTCAACAGTCTGTCATAATACACACTGCCAGGTTTATTGGATAATAATAATAATAATAATAATAATAATAGTAATAATAATAATGTGCTGATTATCACAAGATTTTATTGCAAATCATTCTTATTAAATCATAGTATTATACGTAGTAGTTTTTTTTTTTTTTTTGATCAAATCTCCGTTTTTTTTTATAACAAAAAACAAGTTTTTAAGAAAAACTCAAATGAACCTATGAGCAGTTTAAAATTACTCCAGTCTGGTGGCAAATTTCTACTGCTTGGTAATCTAAAATGGCATAAAGGTTGCATAGAATAAAGATAATAATGTGCAGAAATATTCACTAATCATAGTCAGTCATCATCTATGCGGGTTTCCCCTTATAAACATGGAATTAATTCTTAGAATTGCTTAACTCTATAATGGCTAGTGGTCAGAATACAGAGACTTTTCTATCTTTTTGCATTAATTTCTTTCTGTTTTCCAAGTGCAGGTGAACGATGAAACATCTAATGAGAACACTTCTAGAATAAATAATAAGTTCCCGCCCGGTTTCGAACCGAGGACCTTTCGCGTGTTAGGCGAACGTGATAACCACTACACTACGGGAACTATGAAATTTAATAATTAATTAGATTATTTATTTATTTATTTACAGATAGGTTTAAGGTTTTTGCTCAAGGGCTCAACAGTGGCAACTTGACGATGCTGGGGCCGGAGCACAACCTTCTGATCAAAATCCCTGTAACTTTCAACCTTCACGAAAGCCAGTTTCACTATTGTGCTTAATGGATTTTGGAAATGCACTTGACAATACTGTGCTTGCAAAACCTGTTCCAGCACAGCTGATCTTCTTGTCTTAAAATAACCATTACATTTTTTTTTTTTTTTAGATTTAAAAGTAGACTACATCTAAGTTAACACGGTGACTGGTTAGGATATTCACAACACAAAGATGAGCAGTTCACACTGGCAGACTTCTCGTTAACCAACAACAACATAAAGCTACAAATAAAAGTCTAGCTCGTTCTTAGAATTAATTTTGGATAATGTACAACGTCTCCATCTAGCGGTCAGAATATATAATAACTTCTTGCATTTATTTTTTGGGGGGTTTTACAACTGCAAATCAAATATACAGTACTCCTAACTTAATTCAAATCATTTTTTTGTATTATATATATATATATACTGTATATACATGTATATGAAAGAAAATAGCTTTCTTTCTCTTTTGTAAGTTTTTTGGATAAAAGAATATTCTAAATGCATTGCGTAAATGTAACAATAAAAATAGCAGCAGTAATAGTAGTTGTAGTAATTATTATTATTATTGTTGTTGTTGTTGTTGTTGTTATTATTATTATTGATATAACTATAAAGTACACTTATTATAAAATAATTAACAAATGCTTTATTCATAAATAACCTATTATGGTTTTGGAAATGTGTTTGTGTACTATTCATTCTTAACATGAAGACTTCTTTTAGCAATTTATTATACGAAGCTTTTCCTTCAAAAAAATACTTTTAAGCTAAACGTATTAGAATTAATAATAAAACTATAAAGCTAGGGTTTATATACATCATACGGATTGCTGCCCAATGACAGTCTCTTTCTACCCTTAGGCTTCCATCCACCTTGAGCTCACTTATTCCTCACCCTATAGGATGGACAGAGTTGGGCTAATTTCCAGGTTATTTATAAATAAAGCATTTCTGAATTATTTTATGATAAGTCTACTTAAATGTAATCTTTTATAGTTATAAAATAATAATAATAATAATAATAATAATTATTATTATTATTATTATTATTATTATTATTATTATTATTATTGTTGTAGTTGTTGTTGTTGTTATTGTTGTTGTTACTACTACTAGCCTACTACTAGTATTGTTATTGTTACATTTACGCTATGAATTAGAATAAGCTTTTATCCAAAAATTTACAAAAGAGGATCAAAAAAGTCAACAGTCTGTCATAATACACACTGCCAGGTTTATTGGATAATAATAATAATAATAATAATAATAATAATAATAATAATAATAATAATAATGTGCTGATTATCACAAGATTTTATTGCAAATCATTCTTATTAAATCATAGTATTATACGTAGTAGTTTTTTTTTTATCAAATCTCCGTTTTTTTTAATAACAAAAAACAAGTTTTTAAGAAAAACTCAAATGAACCTATGAGCAGTTTAAAATTACTCCAGTCTGGTGGCAAAATTTCTACTGCTTGGTAATCTAAAATGGCATAAAGGTTGCATAGAATAAAGATAATAATGTGCAGAAATATTCACTAATCATAGTCAGTCATCATCTATGCGGGTTTCCCCTTATAAACATGGAATGAATTCTTAGAATTGCTTAACTCTATAATGGCTAGTGGTCGGAATACAGAGACTTTTCTATCTTTTTGCATTAATTTCTTTCTGATTTCCAAGTGCAGGTGAACGATGAAACATCTAATGAGAACACTTCTAGAATAAATAATAAGTTCCCGCCCGGTTTCGAACCGAGGACCTTTCGCGTGTTAGGCGAACGTGATAACCACTACACTACGGGAACTATGAAATGTAATAATTAATTAGATTATTTATTTATTTATTTACAGATAGGTTTAAGGTTTTTGCTCAAGGGCTCAACAGTGGCAACTTGACGATGCTGGGGCCGGAGCACAACCTTCTGATCAAAATCCCTGTAACTTTCAACCTTCACGAAAGCCAGTTTCACTATTGTGCTTAATGGATTTTGGAAATGCACTTGACAATACTGTGCTTGCAAAACCTGTTCCAGCACAGCTGATCTTCTTGTCTTAAAATAACCATTACATTTTTTTTTTTTTTTAGATTTAAAAGTAGACTACATCTAAGTTAACACGGTGACTGGTTAGGATATTCACAACACAAAGATGAGCAGTTCACACTGGCAGACTTCTCGTTAACCAACAACAACATAAAGCTACAAATAAAAGTCTAGCTCGTTCTTAGAATTAATTTTGGATAATGTACAACGTCTCCATCTAGCGGTCAGAATATATAATAACTTCTTGCATTTATTTTTTGAGGGGTTTTACAACTGCAAATCAAATATACAGTACTCCTAACTTAATTCAAATCATTTTTTTGTATTATATATATATATATATACTGTATATACATGTATATGAAAGAAAATAGCTTTCTTTCTCTTTTGTAAGTTTATTGGATAAAAGAATATTCTAAATGCATTGCGTAAATGTAACAATAAAAATAGCAGCAGTAATAGTAGTTGTAGTAATTATTATTATTATTGTTGTTGTTGTTGTTGTTGTTGTTATTATTATTATTGATATAACTATAAAGTACACTTATTATAAAATAATTAACAAATGCTTTATTCATAAATAACCTATTATGGTTTTGGAAATGTGTTTGTGTACTATTCATTCTTAACATGAAGACTTCTTTTAGCAATTTATTATACGAAGCTTTTCCTTCAAAAAAATACTTTTAAGCTAAACGTATTAGAATTAATAATAAAACTATAAAGCTAGGGTTTATATACATCATACGGATTGCTGCCCAATGACAGTCTCTGTCTACCCTTAGGCTTCCATCCACCTTGAGCTCACTTATTCCTCACCCTATAGGATGGACAGAGTTGGGCTAATTTCCAGGTTATTTATAAATAAAGCATTTCTAAATTATTTTATGATAAGTCTACTTAAATGTAATCTTTTATAGTTATAAAATAATAATAATAATAATAATTATTATTATTATTATTATAATTATTATTATTTTTTTTATTATTGTAGTTTTTGTTGTTGTTATTGTTGTTATTACTACTACTAGCCTACTACTAGTATTGTTATTGTTACATTTACGCTATGAATTAGAATAAGCTTTTATCCAAAAATTTACAAAAGAGGATCAAAAAAGTCAACAGTCTGTCATAATACACACTGCCAGGTTTATTGGATAATAATAATAATAATAATAATAATAATAATAATAATAATGTGCTGATTATCACAAGATTTTATTGCAAATCATTCTTATTAAATCATAGTATTATACGTAGTATTTTTTTTAAATCAAATCTCCGTTTTTTTTTTTATAAAAAAAAACAAGTTTTTAAGAAAAACTCAAATGAACCTATGAGCAGTTTAAAATGACTCCAGTCTGGTGGCAAAATTTCTACTGCTTGGTAATCTAAAATGGCATAAAGGTTGCATAGAATAAAGATAATAATGTGCAAAAATATTCACTAATCATAGTCAGTCATCATCTATGCGGGTTTCCCCTTATAAACATGGAATTAATTCTTAGAATTGCTTAACTCTATAATGGCTAGTGGTCAGAATACAGAGACTTTTCTATCTTTTTGCATTAATTTCTTTCTGTTTTCCAAGTGCAGGTGAACGATGAAACATCTAATGAGAACACTTCTAGAATAAATAATAAGTTCCCGCCCGGTTTCGCACCGAGGACCTTTCGCGTGTGAGGCGAACGTGATAACCACTACACTACGGGAACTATGAAATTTAATAATTAATTAGATTATTTATTTATTTATTTACAGATAGGTTTAAGGTTTTTGCTCAAGGGCTCAACAGTGGCAACTTGACGATGCTGGGGCCGGAGCACAACCTTCTGATCAAAATCCCTGTAACTTTCAACCTTCACGAAAGCCAGTTTCACTATTGTGCTTAATGGATTTTGGAAATGCACTTGACAATACTGTGCTTGCAAAACCTGTTCCAGCACAGCTGATCTTCTTGTCTTAAAATAACCATTACATTTTTTTTTTTTTTTAGATTTAAAAGTAGACTACATCTAAGTTAACACGGTGACTGGTTAGGATATTCACAACACAAAGATGAGCAGTTCACACTGGCAGACTTCTCGTTAACCAACAACAACATAAAGCTACAAATAAAAGTCTAGCTCGTTCTTAGAATTAATTTTGGATAATGTACAACGTCTCCATCTAGCGGTCAGAATATATAATAACTTCTTGCATTTATTTTTTGGGGGGTTTTACAACTGCAAATCAAATATACAGTACTCCTAACTTAATTCAAATCATTTTTTGTATTATATATATATATATATATATATATATACTGTATATACATGTATATGAAAGAAAATAGCTTTCTTTCTCTTTTGTAAGTTTTTTGGATAAAAGAATATTCTAAATGCATTGCATAAATGTAACAATAAAAATAGCAGCAGTAATAGTAGTTGTAGTAATTATTATTATTATTGTTGTTGTTGTTGTTGTTGTTATTATTATTGATATAACTATAAAGTACACTTATTATAAAATAATTAACAAATGCTTTATTCATAAATAACCTATTATGGTTTTGGAAATGTGTTTGTGTACTATTCATTCTTAACATGAAGACTTCTTTTAGCAATTTATTATACGAAGCTTTTCCTTCAAAAAATACTTTTAAGCTAAAAGTATTAGAATTAATAATAAAACTATAAAGCTATGGTTTATATACATCATACGAATTGCTGCCCAATGACAGTCTCTGTCTACCCTTAGGCTTCCATCCACCTTGAGCTCACTTATTCCTCACCCTATAGGATGGACAGAGTTGGGCTAATTTCCAGGTTATTTAT
This sequence comes from Clarias gariepinus, assembly GCF_024256425.1. Lineage (NCBI taxonomy): Eukaryota > Metazoa > Chordata > Actinopteri > Siluriformes > Clariidae > Clarias > Clarias gariepinus. The sequence continues at coordinate 29,318,926 of NC_071110.1, read as the reverse complement.
AAATAAAGCATTTCTGAATTATTTTATGATAAGTCTACTTAAATGTAATCTTTTATAGTTATAAAATAATAATAATAATAATAATAATAATTATTATTATTATTATTATTATTATTATTATTATTATTATTATTATTATTGTAGTTGTTGTTGTTGTTATTGTTGTTATTACTACTACTAGCCTACTACTAGTATTGTTATTGTTACATTTACGCTATGAATTAGAATAAGCTTTTATCCAAAAATTTACAAAAGAGGATCAAAAAAGTCAACAGTCTGTCATAATACACACTGCCAGGTTTATTGGATAATAATAATAATAATAATAATAATAATAATGTGCTGATTATCACAAGATTTTATTGCAAATCATTCATATTAAATCATAGTATTATACGTAGTAGGTTTTTTTTTATCAAATCTCCGTTTTTTTTATTATAAAAAAAACAAGTTTTTAAGAAAAACTCAAATGAACCTATGAGCAGTTTAAAATGACTCCAGTCTGGTGGCAAAATTTCTACTGCTTGGTAATCTAAAATGGCATAAAGGTTGCATAGAATAAAGATAATAATGTGCAAAAATATTCACTAATCATAGTCAGTCATCATCTATGCGGGTTTCCCCTTATAAACATGGAATTAATTCTTAGAATTGCTTAACTCTATAATGGCTAGTGGTCAGAATACAGAGACTTTTTTATCTTTTTGCATTAATTTCTTTCTGTTTTCCAAGTGCAGGTGAACGATGAAACATCTAATGAGAACACTTCTAGAATAAATAATAAGTTCCCGCCCGGTTTCGAACCGAGGACCTTTCGCGTGTGAGGCGAACGTGATAACCACTACACTACGGGAACTATGAAATTTAATAATTAATTAGATTATTTATTTATTTATTTACAGATAGGTTTAAGGTTTTTGCTCAAGGGCTCAACAGTGGCAACTTGACGATGCTGGGGCCGGAGCACAACCTTCTGATCAAAATCCCTGTAACTTTCAACCTTCACGAAAGCCAGTTTCACTATTGTGCTTAATGGATTTTGGAAATGCACTTGACAATACTGTGCTTGCAAAACCTGTTCCAGCACAGCTGATCTTCTTGTCTTAAAATAACCATTACATTTTTTTTTTTTTTTTAGATTTAAAAGTAGACTACATCTAAGTTAACACGGTGACTGGTTAGGATATTCACAACACAAAGATGAGCAGTTCACACTGGCAGACTTCTCGTTAACCAACAACAACATAAAGCTACAAATAAAAGTCTAGCTCGTTCTTAGAATTAATTTTGGATAATGTACAACGTCTCCATCTAGCGGTCAGAATATATAATAACTTCTTGCATTTATTTTTTGGGGGGTTTTACAACTGCAAATCAAATATACAGTACTCCTAACTTAATTCAAATCATTTTTTGTATTATATATATATATATATATATATATACTGTATATACATGTATATGAAAGAAAATAGCTTTCTTTCTCTTTTGTAAGTTTTTTGGATAAAAGAATATTCTAAATGCATTGCATAAATGTAACAATAAAAATAGCAGCAGTAATAGTAGTTGTAGTAATTATTATTATTATTATTGTTGTTGTTGTTGTTATTATTATTATTGATATAACTATAAAGTACACTTATTATAAAATAATTAACAAATGCTTTATTCATAAATAACCTATTATGGTTTTGGAAATGTGTTTGTGTACTATTCATTCTTAACATGAAGACTTCTTTTAGCAATTTATTATACGAAGCTTTTCCTTCAAAAAAATACTTTTAAGCTAAAAGTATTAGAATTAATAATAAAACTATAAAGCTATGGTTTATATACATCATACGGATTGCTGCCCAATGACAGTCTCTGTCTACCCTTAGGCTTCCATCCACCTTGAGCTCACTTATTCCTCACCCTATAGGATGGACAGAGTTGGGCTAATTTCCAGGTTATTTATAAATAAAGCATTTCTGAATTATTTTATGATAAGTCTACTTAAATGTAATCTTTTATAGTTATAAAATAATAATAATAATAATAATAATAATAATAATAATAATTATTATTATTATTATTATTATTATTATTATTATTATTGTAGTTGTTGTTGTTGTTATTGTTGTTATTGTTGTTATTACTACTACTAGCCTACTACTAGTATTGTTCTTGTTACATTCACGCTATGAATTAGAATAAGCTTTTATCCAAAACTTTACAAAAGAGGATGAAAAATGTCAACAGTCTGTCATAATACACACTGCCAGGTTTATTGGATAATAGTAATAATAATAATAATAATAATAATAATGTACTGGTTATCACAAGATATTATTGCAAATCATTCTTATTAAATCATAGTATTATACGTAGTAGTTTTTTTTTTATCAAATCTCCGTTTTTTTTAATAACAAAAAACAAGTTTTTAAGAAAAACTCAAATGAACCTATGAGCAGTTTAAAATTACTCCAGTCTGGTGGCAAAATTTCTACTGCTTGGTAATCTAAAATGGCATAAAGGTTGCATAGAATAAAGATAATAATGTGCAGAAATATTCACTAATCATAGTCAGTCATCATCTATGCGGGTTTCCCCTTATAAACATGGAATGAATTCTTAGAATTGCTTAACTCTATAATGGCTAGTGGTCGGAATACAGAGACTTTTCTATCTTTTTGCATTAATTTCTTTCTGATTTCCAAGTGCAGGTGAACGATGAAACAGCTAATGAGAACACTTCTAGAATAAATAACAAGTTCCCGCCCGGTTTCGAACCGAGGACCTTTCGCGTGTGAGGCGAACGTGATAACCACTACACTACGGGAACTATGAAATTTAATAATTAATTAGATTATTTATTTATTTATTTACAGATAGGTTTAAGGTTTTTGCTCAAGGGCTCAACAGTGGCAACTTGACGATGCTGGGGCCGGAGCACAACCTTCTGATCAAAATCCCTGTAACTTTCAACCTTCACGAAAGCCAGTTTCACTATTGTGCTTAATGGATTTTGGAAATGCACTTGACAATACTGTGCTTGCAAAACCTGTTCCAGCACAGCTGATCTTCTTGTCTTAAAATAACCATTACATTTTTTTTTTTTTTTAGATTTAAAAGTAGACTACATCTAAGTTAACACGGTGACTGGTTAGGATATTCACAACACACAGATGAGCAGTTCACACTGGCAGACTTCTCGTTAACCAACAACAACATAAAGCTACAAATAAAAGTCTAGCTCGTTCTTAGAATTAATTTTGGATAATGTACAACGTCTCCATCTAGCGGTCAGAATATATAATAACTTCTTGCATTTATTTTTTGGGGGGTTTTACAACTGCAAATCAAATATACAGTACTCCTAACTTAATTCAAATCATTTTTTTGTATTATATATATATATACTGTATATACATGTATATGAAAGAAAATAGCTTTCTTTCTCTTTTGTAAGTTTATTGGATAAAAGAATATTCTAAATGCATTGCGTAAATGTAACAATAAAAATAGCAGCAGTAATAGTAGTTGTAGTAATTATTATTATTATTGTTGTTGTTGTTGTTGTTGTTGTTATTATTATTATTGATATAACTATAAAGTACACTTATTATAAAATAATTAACAAATGCTTTATTCATAAATAACCTATTATGGTTTTGGAAATGTGTTTGTGTACTATTCATTCTTAACATGAAGACTTCTTTTAGCAATTTATTATACGAAGCTTTTCCTTCAAAAAAATACTTTTAAGCTAAACGTATTAGAATTAATAATAAAACTATAAAGCTAGGGTTTATATACATCATACGGATTGCTGCCCAATGACAGTCTCTGTCTACCCTTAGGCTTCCATCCACCTTGAGCTCACTTATTCCTCACCCTATAGGATGGACAGAGTTGGGCTAATTTCCAGGTTATTTATAAATAAAGCATTTCTGAATTATTTTATGATAAGTCTACTTAAATGTAATCTTTCATAGTTATAAAATAATAATAATAATAATAATAATAATAATTATTATTATTATTATTATTATTATTATTGTAGTTGTTGTTGTTGTTATTGTTGTTATTACTACTACTAGCCTACTACTAGTATTGTTATTGTTACATTCACGCTATGAATTAGAATAAGCTTTTATCCAAAACTTTACAAAAGAGGATCAAAAAAGTCAACAGTAGGTCATAATACACACTGCCAGGTTTATTGGATAATAATAATAATAATAATAATAATGTGCTGATTATCACAAGATTTTATTGCAAATCATTCTTATTAAATCATAGTATTATACGTAGTAGTTTTTTTTTAATCAAATCTCCGTTTTTTTTAATAACAAAAAACAAGTTTTTAAGAAAAACTCAAATGAACCTATGAGCAGTTTAAAATTACTCCAGTCTGGTGGCAAAATTTCTACTGCTTGGTAATCTAAAATGGCATAAAGGTTGCATAGAATAAAGATAATAATGTGCAGAAATATTCACTAATCATAGTCAGTCATCATCTATGCGGGTTTCCCCTTATAAACATGGAATGAATTCTTAGAATTGCTTAACTCTATAATGGCTAGTGGTCAGAATACAGAGACTTTTCTATCTTTTTGCATTAATTTCTTTCTGTTTTCCAAGTGCAGGTGAACGATGAAACATCTAATGAGAACACTTCTAGAATAAATAATAAGTTCCCGCCCGGTTTCGAACCGAGGACCTTTCGCGTGTTAGGCGAACGTGATAACCACTACACTACGGGAACTATGAAATTTAATAATTAATTAGATTATTTATTTATTTATTTACAGATAGGTTTAAGGTTTTTGCTCAAGGGCTCAACAGTGGCAACTTGACAATGCTGGGGCCGGAGCACAACCTTCTGATCAAAATCCCTGTAACTTTCAACCTTCACGATAGCCAGTTTCACTATTGTGCTTAATGGATTTTGGAAATGCACTTGACAATACTGTGCTTGCAAAACCTGTTCCAGCACAGCTGATCTTCGTGTCTTAAAATAACCATTACATTTTTTTTTTTTTTAGATTTAAAAGTAGACTACATCTCAGTTAACACGGTGACTGGTTAGGATATTCACAACACACAGATGAGCAGTTCACACTGGCAGACTTCTCGTTAACCAACAACAACATAAAGCTACAAATAAAAGTCTAGCTCGTTCTTAGAATTAATTTTGGATAATGTACAACGTCTCCATCTAGCGGTCAGAATATATAATAACTTCTTGCATTTATTTTTTGGGCGGTTTTACAACTGCAAATCAAATATACAGTACTCCTAACTTAATTCAAATCATTTTTTTGTATTATATATATATATATACTGTATATACATGTATATGAAAGAAAATAGCTTTCTTTCTCTTTTGTAAGTTTTTTGGATAAAAGAATATTCTAAATGCATTGCATAAATGTAACAATAAAAATAGCAGCAGTAATAGTAGTTGTAGTAATTATTATTATTATTATTGTTGTTGTTGTTGTTATTATTATTGATATAACTATAAAGTACACTTATTATAAAATAATTAACAAATGCTTTATTCATAAATAACCTATTATGGTTTTGGAAATGTGTTTGTGTACTATTCATTCTTAACATGAAGACTTCTTTTAGCAATTTATTATACGAAGCTTTTCCTTCAAAAAATACTTTTAAGCTAAAAGTATTAGAATTAATAATAAAACTATAAAGCTATGGTTTATATACATCATACGGATTGCTGCCCAATGACAGTCTCTGTCTACCCTTAGGCTTCCATCCACCTTGAGCTCACTTATTCCTCACCCTATAGGATGGACAGAGTTGGGCTAATTTCCAGGTTATTTATAAATAAAGCATTTCTGAATTATTTTATGATAAGTCTACTTAAATGTAATCTTTTATAGTTATAAAATAATAATAATAATAATAATAATAATAATAATAATAATTATTATTATTATTATTATTATTATTATTGTAGTTGTTGTTGTTGTTATTGTTGTTATTGTTGTTATTACTACTACTAGCCTACTACTAGTATTGTTATTGTTACATTCACGCTATGAATTAGAATAAGCTTTTATCCAAAACTTTACAAAAGAGGATCAAAAAAGTCAACAGTCTGTCATAATACACACTGCCAGGTTTATTGGATAATAGTAATAATAATAATAATAATAATAATAATAATAATAATAATGTGCTGATTATCACAAGATTTTATTGCAAATCATTCTTATTAAATCATAGTATTATACGTAGTAGTTTTTTTTTGATCAAATCTCCGTTTTTTTTAATAACAAAAAACAAGTTTTTAAGAAAAACTCAAATGAACCTATGAGCAGTTTAAAATTACTCCAGTCTGGTGGCAAAATTTCTACTGCTTGGTAATCTAAAATGGCATAAAGGTTGCATAGAATAAAGATAATAATGTGCAGAAATATTCACTAATCATAGTCAGTCATCATCTATGCGGGTTTCCCCTTATAAACATGGAATAAATTCTTAGAATTGCTTAACTCTATAATGGCTAGTGGTCGGAATACAGAGACTTTTCTATCTTTTTGCATTAATTTCTTTCTGATTTCCAAGTGCAGGTGAACGATGAAACAGCTAATGAGAACACTTCTAGAATAAATAACAAGTTCCCGCCCGGTTTCGAACCGAGGACCTTTCGCGTGTGAGGCGAACGTGATAACCACTACACTACGGGAACTATGAAATTTAATAATTAATTAGATTATTTATTTATTTATTTACAGATAGGTTTAAGGTTTTTGCTCAAGGGCTCAACAGTGGCAACTTGACGATGCTGGGGCCGGAGCACAACCTTCTGATCAAAATCCCTGTAACTTTCAACCTTCACGAAAGCCAGTTTCACTATTGTGCTTAATGGATTTTGGAAATGCACTTGACAATACTGTGCTTGCAAAACCTGTTCCAGCACAGCTGATCTTCTTGTCTTAAAATAACCATTACATTTTTTTTTTTTTTTAGATTTAAAAGTAGACTACATCTAAGTTAACACGGTGACTGGTTAGGATATTCACAACACAAAGATGAGCAGTTCACACTGGCAGACTTCTCGTTAACCAACAACAACATAAAGCTACAAATAAAAGTCTAGCTCGTTCTTAGAATTAATTTTGGATAATGTACAACGTCTCCATCTAGCGGTCAGAATATATAATAACTTCTTGCATTTATTTTTTGGGGGGTTTTACAACTGCAAATCAAATATACAGTACTCCTAACTTAATTCAAATCATTTTTTTGTATTATATATATATATATACTGTATATACATGTATATGAAAGAAAATAGCTTTCTTTCTCTTTTGTAAGTTTTTTGGATAAAAGAATATTCTAAATGCATTGCGTAAATGTAACAATAAAAATAGCAGCAGTAATAGTAGTTGTAGTAATTATTATTATTATTGTTGTTGTTGTTGTTGTTGTTGTTATTATTATTATTGATATAACTATAAAGTACACTTATTATAAAATAATTAACAAATGCTTTATTCATAAATAACCTATTATGGTTTTGGAAATGTGTTTGTGTACTATTCATTCTTAACATGAAGACTTCTTTTAGCAATTTATTATACGAAGCTTTTCCTTCAAAAAAATACTTTTAAGCTAAACGTATTAGAATTAATAATAAAACTATAAAGCTAGGGTTTATATACATCATACGGATTGCTGCCCAATGACAGTCTCTGTCTACCCTTAGGCTTCCATCCACCTTGAGCTCACTTATTCCTCACCCTATAGGATGGACAGAGTTGGGCTAATTTCCAGGTTATTTATAAATAAAGCATTTCTGAATTATTTTATGATAAGTCTACTTAAATGTAATCTTTCATAGTTATAAAATAATAATAATAATAATAATAATAATAATAATAATTATTATTATTATTATTATTATTATTGTAGTTGTTGTTGTTGTTATTGTTGTTATTACTACTACTAGCCTACTACTAGTATTGTTATTGTTACATTCACGCTATGAATTAGAATAAGCTTTTATCCAAAACTTTACAAAAGAGGATCAAAAAAGTCAACAGTAGGTCATAATACACACTGCCAGGTTTATTGGATAATAATAATAATAATAATAATAATGTGCTGATTATCACAAGATTTTATTGCAAATCATTCTTATTAAATCATAGTATTATACGTAGTAGTTTTTTTTTAATCAAATCTCCGTTTTTTTTAATAACAAAAAACAAGTTTTTAAGAAAAACTCAAATGAACCTATGAGCAGTTTAAAATTACTCCAGTCTGGTGGCAAAATTTCTACTGCTTGGTAATCTAAAATGGCATAAAGGTTGCATAGAATAAAGATAATAATGTGCAGAAATATTCACTAATCATAGTCAGTCATCATCTATGCGGGTTTCCCCTTATAAACATGGAATGAATTCTTAGAATTGCTTAACTCTATAATGGCTAGTGGTCAGAATACAGAGACTTTTCTATCTTTTTGCATTAATTTCTTTCTGTTTTCCAAGTGCAGGTGAACGATGAAACATCTAATGAGAACACTTCTAGAATAAATAATAAGTTCCCGCCCGGTTTCAAACCGAGGACCTTTCGCGTGTTAGGCGAACGTGATAACCACTACACTACGGGAACTATGAAATTTAATAATTAATTAGATTATTTATTTATTTATTTACAGATAGGTTTAAGGTTTTTGCTCAAGGGCTCAACAGTGGCAACTTGACAATGCTGGGGCCGGAGCACAACCTTCTGATCAAAATCCCTGTAACTTTCAACCTTCACGATAGCCAGTTTCACTATTGTGCTTAATGGATTTTGGAAATGCACTTGACAATACTGTGCTTGCAAAACCTGTTCCAGCACAGCTGATCTTCGTGTCTTAAAATAACCATTACATTTTTTTTTTTTTTAGATTTAAAAGTAGACTACATCTCAGTTAACACGGTGACTGGTTAGGATATTCACAACACACAGATGAGCAGTTCACACTGGCAGACTTCTCGTTAACCAACAACAACATAAAGCTACAAATAAAAGTCTAGCTCGTTCTTAGAATTAATTTTGGATAATGTACAACGTCTCCATCTAGCGGTCAGAATATATAATAACTTCTTGCATTTATTTTTTGGGCGGTTTTACAACTGCAAATCAAATATACAGTACTCCTAACTTAATTCAAATCATTTTTTTGTATTATATATATATATATATACTGTATATACATGTATATGAAAGAAAATAGCTTTCTTTCTCTTTTGTAAGTTTTTTGGATAAAAGAATATTCTAAATGCATTGCATAAATGTAACAATAAAAATAGCAGCAGTAATAGTAGTTGTAGTAATTATTATTATTATTATTGTTGTTGTTGTTGTTGTTATTATTATTGATATAACTATAAAGTACACTTATTATAAAATAATTAACAAATGCTTTATTCATAAATAACCTATTATGGTTTTGGAAATGTGTTTGTGTACTATTCATTCTTAACATGAAGACTTCTTTTAGCAATTTATTATACGAAGCTTTTCCTTCAAAAAATACTTTTAAGCTAAAAGTATTAGAATTAATAATAAAACTATAAAGCTATGGTTTATATACATCATACGGATTGCTGCCCAATGACAGTCTCTGTCTACCCTTAGGCTTCCATCCACCTTGAGCTCACTTATTCCTCACCCTATAGGATGGACAGAGTTGGGCTAATTTCCAGGTTATTTATAAATAAAGCATTTCTGAATTATTTTATGATAAGTCTACTTAAATGTAATCTTTTATAGTTATAAAATAATAATAATAATAATAATTATTATTATTATTATTATTATTATAATTATTATTATTTTTTTTATTATTGTAGTTTTTGTTGTTGTTATTGTTGTTATTACTACTACTAGCCTACTATTAGTATTGTTATTATTACATTTACGCTATGAATTAGAATAAGCTTTTATCCAAAACTTTACAAAAGAGGATGAAAAATGTCAACAGTCTGTCATAATACACACTGCCAGGTTTATTGGATAATAGTAATAATAATAATAATAATAATAATAATAATAATAATGTGCTGATTATCACAAGATTTTATTGCAAATCATTCTTATTAAATCATAGTATTATACGTAGTAGTTTTTTTTTGATCAAATCTCCGTTTTTTTTAATAACAAAAAACAAGTTTTTAAGAAAAACTCAAATGAACCTATGAGCAGTTTAAAATTACTCCAGTCTGGTGGCAAAATTTCTACTGCTTGGTAATCTAAAATGGCATAAAGGTTGCATAGAATAAAGATAATAATGTGCAGAAATATTCACTAATCATAGTCAGTCATCATCTATGCGGGTTTCCCCTTATAAACATGGAATAAATTCTTAGAATTGCTTAACTCTATAATGGCTAGTGGTCGGAATACAGAGACTTTTCTATCTTTTTGCATTAATTTCTTTCTGATTTCCAAGTGCAGGTGAACGATGAAACAGCTAATGAGAACACTTCTAGAATAAATAACAAGTTCCCGCCCGGTTTCGAACCGAGGACCTTTCGCGTGTGAGGCGAACGTGATAACCACTACACTACGGGAACTATGAAATTTAATAATTAATTAGATTATTTATTTATTTATTTACAGATAGGTTTAAGGTTTTTGCTCAAGGGCTCAACAGTGGCAACTTGACGATGCTGGGGCCGGAGCACAACCTTCTGATCAAAATCCCTGTAACTTTCAACCTTCACGAAAGCCAGTTTCACTATTGTGCTTAATGGATTTTGGAAATGCACTTGACAATACTGTGCTTGCAAAACCTGTTCCAGCACAGCTGATCTTCTTGTCTTAAAATAACCATTACATTTTTTTTTTTTTTTTAGATTTAAAAGTAGACTACATCTAAGTTAACACGGTGACTGGTTAGGATATTCACAACACAAAGATGAGCAGTTCACACTGGCAGACTTCTCGTTAACCAACAACAACATAAAGCTACAAATAAAAGTCTAGCTCGTTCTTAGAATTAATTTTGGATAATGTACAACGTCTCCATCTAGCGGTCAGAATATATAATAACTTCTTGCATTTATTTTTTGGGGGGTTTTACAACTGCAAATCAAATATACAGTACTCCTAACTTAATTCAAATCATTTTTTTGTATTATATATATATATATACTGTATATACATGTATATGAAAGAAAATAGCTTTCTTTCTCTTTTGTAAGTTTATTGGATAAAAGAATATTCTAAATGCATTGCGTAAATGTAACAATAAAAATAGCAGCAGTAATAGTAGTTGTAGTAATTATTATTATTATTGTTGTTGTTGTTGTTGTTGTTGTTATTATTATTATTGATATAACTATAAAGTACACTTATTATAAAATAATTAACAAATGCTTTATTCATAAATAACCTATTATGGTTTTGGAAATGTGTTTGTGTACTATTCATTCTTAACATGAAGACTTCTTTTAGCAATTTATTATACGAAGCTTTTCCTTCAAAAAAATACTTTTAAGCTAAACGTATTAGAATTAATAATAAAACTATAAAGCTAGGGTTTATATACATCATACGGATTGCTGCCCAATGACAGTCTCTGTCTACCCTTAGGCTTCCATCCACCTTGAGCTCACTTATTCCTCACCCTATAGGATGGACAGAGTTGGGCTAATTTCCAGGTTATTTATAAATAAAGCATTTCTGAATTATTTTATGATAAGTCTACTTAAATGTAATCTTTCATAGTTATAAAATAATAATAATAATAATAATAATAATAATAATTATTATTATTATTATTATTATTATTATTATTATTGTAGTTGTTGTTGTTGTTATTGTTGTTATTACTACTACTAGCCTACTACTAGTATTGTTATTGTTACATTCACGCTATGAATTAGAATAAGCTTTTATCCAAAACTTTACAAAAGAGGATCAAAAAAGTCAACAGTAGGTCATAATACACACTGCCAGGTTTATTGGATAATAATAATAATAATAATAATAATGTGCTGATTATCACAAGATTTTATTGCAAATCATTCTTATTAAATCATAGTATTATACGTAGTAGTTTTTTTTTGATCAAATCTCCGTTTTTTTTAATAACAAAAAACAAGTTTTTAAGAAAAACTCAAATGAACCTATGAGCAGTTTAAAATTACTCCAGTCTGGTGGCAAAATTTCTACTGCTTGGTAATCTAAAATGGCATAAAGGTTGCATAGAATAAAGATAATAATGTGCAGAAATATTCACTAATCATAGTCAGTCATCATCTATGCGGGTTTCCCCTTATAAACATGGAATAAATTCTTAGAATTGCTTAACTCTATAATGGCTAGTGGTCGGAATACAGAGACTTTTCTATCTTTTTGCATTAATTTCTTTCTGATTTCCAAGTGCAGGTGAACGATGAAACAGCTAATGAGAACACTTCTAGAATAAATAACAAGTTCCCGCCCGGTTTCGAACCGAGGACCTTTCGCGTGTGAGGCGAACGTGATAACCACTACACTACGGGAACTATGAAATTTAATAATTAATTAGATTATTTATTTATTTATTTACAGATAGGTTTAAGGTTTTTGCTCAAGGGCTCAACAGTGGCAACTTGACGATGCTGGGGCCGGAGCACAACCTTCTGATCAAAATCCCTGTAACTTTCAACCTTCACGAAAGCCAGTTTCACTATTGTGCTTAATGGATTTTGGAAATGCACTTGACAATACTGTGCTTGCAAAACCTGTTCCAGCACAGCTGATCTTCGTGTCTTAAAATAACCATTACATTTATTTATTTTATTTTTTTTAGATTTAAAAGTAGACAACATCTCAGTTAACACGGTGACTGGTTAGGATATTCACAACACACAGATGAGCAGTTCACACTGGCAGACTTCTCGTTAACCAACAACAACATAAAGCTACAAATAAAAGTCTAGCTCGTTCTTAGAATTAATTTTGGATAATGTACAACGTCTCCATCTAGCGGTCAGAATATATAATAACTTCTTGCATTTATTTTTTTGGGTTTTACAACTGCAAATCAAATATACAGTACTCCTAACTTAATTCAATTCATTTTTTTTGTATTATATATATATATATATATATATATATATATATATATATATATATATATATTCATACTGTATATACATGTATATGAAAGAAAATAGCTTTCTTTCTCTTTTGTAAGTTTTTTGGATAAAAGAATATTCTAAATGCATTGCGTAAATGTAACAATAAAAATAGCAGCAGTAATAGTAGTTGTAGTAATTATTATTATTATTGTTGTTGTTGTTATTATTATTGATATAACTATAAAGTACACTTATTATAAAATAATTAACAAATGCTTTATTCATAAATAACCTATTATCGTTTTGGAAATGTGTTTGTGTACTATTCATTCTTAACATGAAGACTTCTTTTAGCAATTTATTATACGAAGCTTTTCCTTCAAAAAAATACTTTTAAGCTAAACGTATTAGAATTAATAATAAAACTATAAAGCTAGGGTTTATATACATCATACGGATTGCTGCCCAATAAGTCTCTGTCTACCCTTCGGCTTCCATCCACCTTGAGCTCACTTATTCCTCACCCTATAGGATGGACAGAGTTGGGCTAATTTCCAGGTTATTTATAAATAAAGCATTTCTGAATTATTTTATGATAAGTCTACTTAAATGTAATCTTTCATAGTTATAAAAGAATAATAATAATAATAATAATAATAATAATAATAATTATTATTATTATTATTATTATTATTGTAGTTGTTGTTGTTGTTATTGTTGTTATTACTACTACTAGCCTACTACTAGTATTGTTATTGTTACATTCACGCTATGAATTAGAATAAGCTTTTATCCAAAACTTTACAAAAGAGGATCAAAAAAGTCAACAGTCTGTCATAATACACACTGCCAGGTTTATTGGATAATAATAATAATAATAATAATAATGTGCTGATTATCACAAGATTTTATTGCAAATCATTCTTATTAAATCATAGTATTATACGTAGTAGTTTTTTTTTTTTTGATCAAATCTCCGTTTTTTTTAATAACAAAAAACAAGTTTTTAAGAAAAACTCAAATGAACCTATGAGCAGTTTAAAATTACTCCAGTCTGGTGGCAAAATTTCTACTGCTTGGTAATCTAAAATGGCATAAAGGTTGCATAGAATAAAGATAATAATGTGCAGAAATATTCACTAATCATAGTCAGTCATCATCTATGCGGGTTTCCCCTTATAAACATGGAATGAATTCTTAGAATTGCTTAACTCTATAATGGCTAGTGGTCAGAATACAGAGACTTTTCTATCTTTTTGCATTAATTTCTTTCTGATTTCCAAGTGCAGGTGAACGATGAAACAGCTAATGAGAACACTTCTAGAATAAATAATAAGTTCCCGCCCGGTTTCGAACCGAGGACCTTTCGCGTGTTAGGCGAACGTGATAACCACTACACTACGGGAACTATGAAACTTAATAATTAATTAGATTATTTATTTATTCATTTACAGATAGGTTTAAGGTTTTTGCTCAAGGGCTCAACAGTGGCAACTTGACGATGCTGGGGCCGGAGCACAACCTTCTGATCAAAATCCCTGTAACTTTCAACCTTCACGAAAGCCAGTTTCACTATTGTGCTTAATGGATTTTGGAAATGCACTTGACAATACTGTGCTTGCAAAACCTGTTCCAGCACAGCTGATCTTCTTGTCTTAAAATAACCATTACATTTTTTTTTTTTTTTAGATTTAAAAGTAGACTACATCTAAGTTAACACGGTGACTGGTTAGGATATTCACAACACAAAGATGAGCAGTTCACACTGGCAGACTTCTCGTTAACCAACAACAACATAAAGCTACAAATAAAAGTCTAGCTCGTTCTTAGAATTAATTTTGGATAATGTACAACGTCTCCATCTAGCGGTCAGAATATATAATAACTTCTTGCATTTATTTTTTGGGGGGTTTTACAACTGCAAATCAAATATACAGTACTCCTAACTTAATTCAAATCATTTTTTTGTATTATATATATATATATATATATATATATACTGTATATACATGTATATGAAAGAAAATAGCTTTCTTTCTCTTTTGTAAGTTTTTTGGATAAAAGAATATTCTAAATGCATTGCGTAAATGTAACAATAAAAATAGCAGCAGTAATAGTAGTTGTAGTAATTATTATTATTGTTGTTGTTGTTGTTGTTGTTGTTATTATTATTATTGATATAACTATAAAGTACACTTATTATAAAATAATTAACAAATGCTTTATTCATAAATAACCTATTATGGTTTTGGAAATGTGTTTGTGTACTATTCATTCTTAACATGAAGACTTCTTTTAGCAATTTATTATACGAAGCTTTTCCTTCAAAAAAATACTTTTAAGCTAAACGTATTAGAATTAATAATAAAACTATAAAGCTAGGGTTTATATACATCATACGGATTGCTGCCCAATGACAGTCTCTGTCTACCCTTAGGCTTCCATCCACCTTGAGCTCACTTATTCCTCACCCTATAGGATGGACAGAGTTGGGCTAATTTCCAGGTTATTTATAAATAAAGCATTTCTGAATTATTTTATGATAAGTCTACTTAAATGTAATCTTTCATAGTTATAAAATAATAATAATAATAATAATAATAATTATTATTATTATTATTATTATTATTATTATTATTATTATTGTAGTTGTTGTTGTTGTTATTGTTGTTATTACTACTACTAGCCTACGACTGGTATTGTTATTGTTACATTCACGCTATGAATTAGAATAAGCTTTTATCCAAAACTTTACAAAAGAGGATCAAAAAAGTCAACAGTCTGTCATAATACACACTGCCAGGTTTATTGGATAATAATAATAATAATAATAATAATGTGCTGATTATCACAAGATTTTATTGCAAATCATTCTTATTAAATCATAGTATTATACGTAGTAGTTTTTTTTTTTTTTGATCAAATCTCCGTTTTTTTTAATAACAAAAAACAAGTTTTTAAGAAAAACTCAAATGAACCTATGAGCAGTTTAAAATTACTCCAGTCTGGTGGCAAAATTTCTACTGCTTGGTAATCTAAAATGGCATAAAGGTTGCATAGAATAAAGATAATAATGTGCAGAAATATTCACTAATCATAGTCAGTCATCATCTATGCGGGTTTCCCCTTATAAACATGGAATTAATTCTTAGAATTGCTTAACTCTATAATGGCTAGTGGTCAGAATACAGAGACTTTTCTATCTTTTTGCATTAATTTCTTTCTGTTTTCCAAGTGCAGGTGAACGATGAAACATCTAATGAGAACACTTCTAGAATAAATAATAAGTTGCCGCCCGGTTTCGAACCGAGGACCTTTCGCGTGTTAGGCGAACGTGATAACCACTACACTACGGGAACTATGAAACTTAATAATTAATTAGATTATTTATTTATTTATTTACAGATAGGTTTAAGGTTTTTGCTCAAGGGCTCAACGGTGGCAACTTGACGACGCTGGGGCCGGAGCACAACCTTCTGATCAAAATCCCTGTAACTTTCAACCTTCACGAAAGCCAGTTTCACTATTGTGCTTAATGGATTTTGGAAATGCACTTGACAATACTGTGCTTGCAAAACCTGTTCCAGCACAGCTGATCTTCTTGTCTTAAAATAACCATTACATTTTTTTTTTTTTTTAGATTTAAAAGTAGACTACATCTAAGTTAACACGGTGACTGGTTAGGATATTCACAACACAAAGATGAGCAGTTCACACTGGCAGACTTCTCGTTAACCAACAACAACATAAAGCTACAAATAAAAGTCTAGCTCGTTCTTAGAATTAATTTTGGATAATGTACAACGTCTCCATCTAGCGGTCAGAATATATAATAACTTCTTGCATTTATTTTTTTGGGGGTTTTACAACTGCAAATCAAATATACAGTACTCCTAACTTAATTCAAATCATTTTTTTGTATTATATATATATATATATATATATATACTGTATATACATGTATATGAAAGAAAATAGCTTTCTTTCTCTTTTGTAAGTTTTTTGGATAAAAGAATATTCTAAATGCATTGCGTAAATGTAACAATAAAAATAGCAGCAGTAATAGTAGTTGTAGTAATTATTATTATTGTTGTTGTTGTTGTTGTTGTTGTTATTATTATTATTGATATAACTATAAAGTACACTTATTATAAAATAATTAACAAATGCTTTATTCATAAATAACCTATTATGGTTTTGGAAATGTGTTTGTGTACTATTCATTCTTAACATGAAGACTTCTTTTAGCAATTTATTATACGAAGCTTTTCCTTCAAAAAAATACTTTTAAGCTAAACGTATTAGAATTAATAATAAAACTATAAAGCTAGGGTTTATATACATCATACGGATTGCTGCCCAATGACAGTCTCTGTCTACCCTTAGGCTTCCATCCACCTTGAGCTCACTTATTCCTCACCCTATAGGATGGACAGAGTTGGGCTAATTTCCAGGTTATTTATAAATAAAGCATTTCTGAATTATTTTATGATAAGTCTACTTAAATGTAATCTTTCATAGTTATAAAATAATAATAATAATAATAATAATTATTATTATTATTATTATTATTATTATTATTATTATTATTATTGTAGTTGTTGTTGTTGTTATTGTTGTTATAACTACTACTAGCCTACTACTAGTATAGTTATTGTTACATTTACGCTATGAATTAGAATAAGCTTTTATCCAAAAATTTACAAAAGAGGATCAAAAAAGTCAACAGTCTGTCATAATACACACTGCCAGGTTTATTGGATAATAATAATAATAATAATAATAATAATAATAATGTGCTGATTATCACAAGATTTTATTGCAAATCATTCTTATTAAATCATAGTATTATACGTAGTATTTTTTTTTTTTTTTGATCAAATCTCCGTTTTTTTTAATAACAAAAAACAAGTTTTTAAGAAAAACTCAAATGAACCTATGAGCAGTTTAAAATTACTCCAGTCTGGTGGCAAAATTTCTACTGCTTGGTAATCTAAAATGGCATAAAGGTTGCATAGAATAAAGATAATAATGTGCAGAAATATTCACTAATCATAGTCAGTCATCATCTATGCGGGTTTCCCCTTATAAACATGGAATTAATTCTTAGAATTGCTTAACTCTATAATGGCTAGTGGTCAGAATACAGAGACTTTTCTATCTTTTTGCATTAATTTCTTTCTGTTTTCCAAGTGCAGGTGAACGATGAAACATCTAATGAGAACACTTCTAGAATAAATAATAAGTTCCCGCCCGGTTTCGAACCGAGGACCTTTCGCGTGTTAGGCGAACGTGATAACCACTACACTACGGGAACTATGAAATTTAATAATTAATTAGATTATTTATTTATTTATTTACAGATAGGTTTAAGGTTTTTGCTCAAGGGCTCAACAGTGGCAACTTGACGATGCTGGGGCCGGAGCACAACCTTCTGATCAAAATCCCTGTAACTTTCAACCTTCACGAAAGCCAGTTTCACTATTGTGCTTAATGGATTTTGGAAATGCACTTGACAATACTGTGCTTGCAAAACCTGTTCCAGCACAGCTGATCTTCTTGTCTTAAAATAACCATTACATTTTTTTTTTTTTTTAGATTTAAAAGTAGACTACATCTAAGTTAACACGGTGACTGGTTAGGATATTCACAACACAAAGATGAGCAGTTCACACTGGCAGACTTCTCGTTAACCAACAACAACATAAAGCTACAAATAAAAGTCTAGCTCGTTCTTAGAATTAATTTTGGATAATGTACAACGTCTCCATCTAGCGGTCAGAATATATAATAACTTCTTGCATTTATTTTTTTGGGGGTTTTACAACTGCAAATCAAATATACAGTACTCCTAACTTAATTCAAATCATTTTTTTGTATTATATATATATATATATATATATACTGTATATACATGTATATGAAAGAAAATAGCTTTCTTTCTCTTTTGTAAGTTTTTTGGATAAAAGAATATTCTAAATGCATTGCGTAAATGTAACAATAAAAATAGCAGCAGTAATAGTAGTTGTAGTAATTATTATTATTGTTGTTGTTGTTGTTGTTGTTGTTGTTATTATTATTATTGATATAACTATAAAGTACACTTATTATAAAATAATTAACAAATGCTTTATTCATAAATAACCTATTATGGTTTTGGAAATGTGTTTGTGTACTATTCATTCTTAACATGAAGACTTCTTTTAGCAATTTATTATACGAAGCTTTTCCTTCAAAAAAATACTTTTAAGCTAAACGTATTAGAATTAATAATAAAACTATAAAGCTAGGGTTTATATACATCATACGGATTGCTGCCCAATGACAGTCTCTGTCTACCCTTAGGCTTCCATCCACCTTGAGCTCACTTATTCCTCACCCTATAGGATGGACAGAGTTGGGCTAATTTCCAGGTTATTTATAAATAAAGCATTTCTGAATTATTTTATGATAAGTCTACTTAAATGTAATCTTTCATAGTTATAAAATAATAATAATAATAATAATAATAATAATAATAATTATTATTATTATTATTATTATTATTATTATTATTGTAGTTGTTGTTGTTGTTATTGTTGTTATTACTACTACTAGCCTACTACTAGTATTGTTATTGTTACATTCACGCTATGAATTAGAATAAGCTTTTATCCAAAACTTTACAAAAGAGGATCAAAAAAGTCAACAGTCTGTCATAATACACACTGCCAGGTTTATTGGATAATAATAATAATAATAATAATAATAATGTGCTGATTATCACAAGATTTTATTGCAAATCATTCTTATTAAATCATAGTATTATACGTAGTAGTTTTTTTTTTTTTTTGATCAAATCTCCGTTTTTTTTAATAACAAAAAACAAGTTTTTAAGAAAAACTCAAATGAACCTATGAGCAGTTTAAAATTACTCCAGTCTGGTGGCAAAATTTCTACTGCTTGGTAATCTAAAATGGCATAAAGGTTGCATAGAATAAAGATAATAATGTGCAGAAATATTCACTAATCATAGTCAGTCATCATCTATGCGGGTTTCCCCTTATAAACATGGAATTAATTCTTAGAATTGCTTAACTCTATAATGGCTAGTGGTCAGAATACAGAGACTTTTCTATCTTTTTGCATTAATTTCTTTCTGTTTTCCAAGTGCAGGTGAACGATGAAACATCTAATGAGAACACTTCTAGAATAAATAACAAGTTCCCGCCCGGTTTCGAACCGAGGACCTTTCGCGTGTTAGGCGAACGTGATAACCACTACACTACGGGAACTATGAAATTTAATAATTAATTAGATTATTTATTTATTTATTTACAGATAGGTTTAAGGTTTTTGCTCAAGGGCTCAACAGTGGCAACTTGACGATGCTGGGGCCGGAGCACAACCTTCTGATCAAAATCCCTGTAACTTTCAACCTTCACGAAAGCCAGTTTCACTATTGTGCTTAATGGATTTTGGAAATGCACTTGACAATACTGTGCTTGCAAAACCTGTTCCAGCACAGCTGATCTTCTTGTCTTAAAATAACCATTACATTTTTTTTTTTTTTTAGATTTAAAAGTAGACTACATCTAAGTTAACACGGTGACTGGTTAGGATATTCACAACACAAAGATGAGCAGTTCACACTGGCAGACTTCTCGTTAACCAACAACAACATAAAGCTACAAATAAAAGTCTAGCTCGTTCTTAGAATTAATTTTGGATAATGTACAACGTCTCCATCTAGCGGTCAGAATATATAATAACTTCTTGCATTTATTTTTTGGGGGGTTTTACAACTGCAAATCAAATATACAGTACTCCTAACTTAATTCAAATCATTTTTTTGTATTATATATATATATATATATATATATATACTGTATATACATGTATATGAAAGAAAATAGCTTTCTTTCTCTTTTGTAAGTTTTTTGGATAAAAGAATATTCTAAATGCATTGCGTAAATGTAACAATAAAAATAGCAGCAGTAATAGTAGTTGTAGTAATTATTATTATTGTTGTTGTTGTTGTTGTTGTTGTTATTATTATTATTGATATAACTATAAAGTACACTTATTATAAAATAATTAACAAATGCTTTATTCATAAATAACCTATTATGGTTTTGGAAATGTGTTTGTGTACTATTCATTCTTAACATGAAGACTTCTTTTAGCAATTTATTATACGAAGCTTTTCCTTCAAAAAAATACTTTTAAGCTAAACGTATTAGAATTAATAATAAAACTATAAAGCTAGGGTTTATATACATCATACGGATTGCTGCCCAATGACAGTCTCTGTCTACCCTTAGGCTTCCATCCACCTTGAGCTCACTTATTCCTCACCCTATAGGATGGACAGAGTTGGGCTAATTTCCAGGTTATTTATAAATAAAGCATTTCTGAATTATTTTATGATAAGTCTACTTAAATGTAATCTTTCATAGTTATAAAATAATAATAATAATAATAATAATAATTATTATTATTATTATTATTATTATTATTATTATTATTATTGTAGTTGTTGTTGTTGTTATTGTTGTTATTACTACTACTAGCCTACTACTAGTATTGTTATTGTTACATTCACGCTATGAATTAGAATAAGCTTTTATCCAAAACTTTACAAAAGAGGATCAAAAAAGTCAACAGTCTGTCATAATACACACTGCCAGGTTTATTGGATAATAATAATAATAATAATAATAATAATAATGTGCTGATTATCACAAGATTTTATTGCAAATCATTCTTATTAAATCATAGTATTATACGTAGTAGTTTTTTTTTTTTTTGATCAAATCTCCGTTTTTTTTAATAACAAAAAACAAGTTTTTAAGAAAAACTCAAATGAACCTATGAGCAGTTTAAAATTACTCCAGTCTGGTGGCAAAATTTCTACTGCTTGGTAATCTAAAATGGCATAAAGGTTGCATAGAATAAAGATAATAATGTGCAGAAATATTCACTAATCATAGTCAGTCATCATCTATGCGGGTTTCCCCTTATAAACATGGAATTAATTCTTAGAATTGCTTAACTCTATAATGGCTAGTGGTCAGAATACAGAGACTTTTCTATCTTTTTGCATTAATTTCTTTCTGTTTTCCAAGTGCAGGTGAACGATGAAACATCTAATGAGAACACTTCTAGAATAAATAATAAGTTCCCGCCCGGTTTCGAACCGAGGACCTTTCGCGTGTTAGGCGAACGTGATAACCACTACACTACGGGAACTATGAAACTTAATAATTAATTAGATTATTTATTTATTTATTTACAGATAGGTTTAAGGTTTTTGCTCAAGGGCTCAACAGTGGCAACTTGACGATGCTGGGGCCGGAGCACAACCTTCTGATCAAAATCCCTGTAACTTTCAACCTTCACGAAAGCCAGTTTCACTATTGTGCTTAATGGATTTTGGAAATGCACTTGACAATACTGTGCTTGCAAAACCTGTTCCAGCACAGCTGATCTTCTTGTCTTAAAATAACCATTACATTTTTTTTTTTTTTTTTAGATTTAAAAGTAGACTACATCTAAGTTAACACGGTGACTGGTTAGGATATTCACAACACAAAGATGAGCAGTTCACACTGGCAGACTTCTCGTTAACCAACAACAACATAAAGCTACAAATAAAAGTCTAGCTCGTTCTTAGAATTAATTTTGGATAATGTACAACGTCTCCATCTAGCGGTCAGAATATATAATAACTTCTTGCATTTATTTTTTGGGGGGTTTTACAACTGCAAATCAAATATACAGTACTCCTAACTTAATTCAAATCATTTTTTTGTATTATATATATATATACTGTATATACATGTATATGAAAGAAAATAGCTTTCTTTCTCTTTTGTAAGTTTTTTGGATAAAAGAATATTCTAAATGCATTGCGTAAATGTAACAATAAAAATAGCAGCAGTAATAGTAGTTGTAGTAATTATTATTATTATTGTTGTTGTTGTTATTATTATTGATATAACTATAAAGTACACTTATTATAAAATAATTAACAAATTCTTTATTCATAAATAACCTATTATGGTTTTGGAAATGTGTTTGTGTACTATTCATTCTTAACATGAAGACTTCTTTTAGCAATTTATTATACGAAGCTTTTCCTTCAAAAAAATACTTTTAAGCTAAACGTATTAGAATTAATAATAAAACTATAAAGCTAGGGTTTATATACATCATACGGATTGCTGCCCAATGACAGTCTCTGTCTACCCTTAGGCTTCCATCCACCTTGAGCTCACTTATTCCTCACCCTATAGGATGGACAGAGTTGGGCTAATTTCCAGGTTATTTATAAATAAAGCATTTCTGAATTATTTTATGATAAGTCTACTTAAATGTAATCTTTTATAGTTATAAAATAATAATAATAATAATAATAATAATTATTATTATTATTATTATTATTATTATTATTATTATTGTAGTTGTTGTTGTTGTTATTGTTGTTATAACTACTACTAGCCTACTACTAGTATTGTTATTGTTACATTTACGCTATGAATTAGAATAAGCTTTTATCCAAAAATTTACAAAAGAGGATCAAAAAAGTCAACAGTCTGTCATAATACACACTGCCAGGTTTATTGGATAATAATAATAATAATAATAATAATAATAATAATGTGCTGATTATCACAAGATTTTATTGCAAATCATTCTTATTAAATCATAGTATTATACGTAGTAGTTTTTTTTTTTTTTGATCAAATCTCCGTTTTTTTTAATAACAAAAAACAAGTTTTTAAGAAAAACTCAAATGAACCTATGAGCAGTTTAAAATTACTCCAGTCTGGTGGCAAAATTTCTACTGCTTGGTAATCTAAAATGGCATAAAGGTTGCATAGAATAAAGATAATAATGTGCAGAAATATTCACTAATCATAGTCAGTCATCATCTATGCGGGTTTCCCCTTATAAACATGGAATTAATTCTTAGAATTGCTTAACTCTATAATGGCTAGTGGTCAGAATACAGAGACTTTTCTATCTTTTTGCATTAATTTCTTTCTGTTTTCCAAGTGCAGGTGAACGATGAAACATCTAATGAGAACACTTCTAGAATAAATAATAAGTTCCCGCCCGGTTTCGAACCGAGGACCTTTCGCGTGTTAGGCGAACGTGATAACCACTACACTACGGGAACTATGAAATTTAATAATTAATTAGATTATTTATTTATTTATTTACAGATAGGTTTAAGGTTTTTGCTCAAGGGCTCAACAGTGGCAACTTGACGATGCTGGGGCCGGAGCACAACCTTCTGATCAAAATCCCTGTAACTTTCAACCTTCACGAAAGCCAGTTTCACTATTGTGCTTAATGGATTTTGGAAATGCACTTGACAATACTGTGCTTGCAAAACCTGTTCCAGCACAGCTGATCTTCTTGTCTTAAAATAACCATTACATTTTTTTTTTTTTTTAGATTTAAAAGTAGACTACATCTAAGTTAACACGGTGACTGGTTAGGATATTCACAACACAAAGATGAGCAGTTCACACTGGCAGACTTCTCGTTAACCAACAACAACATAAAGCTACAAATAAAAGTCTAGCTCGTTCTTAGAATTAATTTTGGATAATGTACAACGTCTCCATCTAGCGGTCAGAATATATAATAACTTCTTGCATTTATTTTTTTGGGGGTTTTACAACTGCAAATCAAATATACAGTACTCCTAACTTAATTCAAATCATTTTTTTGTATTATATATATATATATATATATATACTGTATATACATGTATATGAAAGAAAATAGCTTTCTTTCTCTTTTGTAAGTTTTTTGGATAAAAGAATATTCTAAATGCATTGCGTAAATGTAACAATAAAAATAGCAGCAGTAATAGTAGTTGTAGTAATTATTATTATTGTTGTTGTTGTTGTTGTTGTTGTTGTTATTATTATTATTGATATAACTATAAAGTACACTTATTATAAAATAATTAACAAATGCTTTATTCATAAATAACCTATTATGGTTTTGGAAATGTGTTTGTGTACTATTCATTCTTAACATGAAGACTTCTTTTAGCAATTTATTATACGAAGCTTTTCCTTCAAAAAAATACTTTTAAGCTAAACGTATTAGAATTAATAATAAAACTATAAAGCTAGGGTTTATATACATCATACGGATTGCTGCCCAATGACAGTCTCTGTCTACCCTTAGGCTTCCATCCACCTTGAGCTCACTTATTCCTCACCCTATAGGATGGACAGAGTTGGGCTAATTTCCAGGTTATTTATAAATAAAGCATTTCTGAATTATTTTATGATAAGTCTACTTAAATGTAATCTTTCATAGTTATAAAATAATAATAATAATAATAATAATAATAATAATAATAATTATTATTATTATTATTATTATTATTATTATTGTAGTTGTTGTTGTTGTTATTGTTGTTATTACTACTACTAGCCTACTACTAGTATTGTTATTGTTACATTCACGCTATGAATTAGAATAAGCTTTTATCCAAAACTTTACAAAAGAGGATCAAAAAAGTCAACAGTCTGTCATAATACACACTGCCAGGTTTATTGGATAATAATAATAATAATAATAATAATAATGTGCTGATTATCACAAGATTTTATTGCAAATCATTCTTATTAAATCATAGTATTATACGTAGTAGTTTTTTTTTTTTTTTGATCAAATCTCCGTTTTTTTTAATAACAAAAAACAAGTTTTTAAGAAAAACTCAAATGAACCTATGAGCAGTTTAAAATTACTCCAGTCTGGTGGCAAAATTTCTACTGCTTGGTAATCTAAAATGGCATAAAGGTTGCATAGAATAAAGATAATAATGTGCAGAAATATTCACTAATCATAGTCAGTCATCATCTATGCGGGTTTCCCCTTATAAACATGGAATTAATTCTTAGAATTGCTTAACTCTATAATGGCTAGTGGTCAGAATACAGAGACTTTTCTATCTTTTTGCATTAATTTCTTTCTGTTTTCCAAGTGCAGGTGAACGATGAAACATCTAATGAGAACACTTCTAGAATAAATAATAAGTTCCCGCCCGGTTTCGAACCGAGGACCTTTCGCGTGTTAGGCGAACGTGATAACCACTACACTACGGGAACTATGAAATTTAATAATTAATTAGATTATTTATTTATTTATTTACAGATAGGTTTAAGGTTTTTGCTCAAGGGCTCAACAGTGGCAACTTGACGATGCTGGGGCCGGAGCACAACCTTCTGATCAAAATCCCTGTAACTTTCAACCTTCACGAAAGCCAGTTTCACTATTGTGCTTAATGGATTTTGGAAATGCACTTGACAATACTGTGCTTGCAAAACCTGTTCCAGCACAGCTGATCTTCTTGTCTTAAAATAACCATTACATTTTTTTTTTTTTTTAGATTTAAAAGTAGACTACATCTAAGTTAACACGGTGACTGGTTAGGATATTCACAACACAAAGATGAGCAGTTCACACTGGCAGACTTCTCGTTAACCAACAACAACATAAAGCTACAAATAAAAGTCTAGCTCGTTCTTAGAATTAATTTTGGATAATGTACAACGTCTCCATCTAGCGGTCAGAATATATAATAACTTCTTGCATTTATTTTTTTGGGGGTTTTACAACTGCAAATCAAATATACAGTACTCCTAACTTAATTCAATTCATTTTTTTGTGTTATATATATATATATATATACTGTATATACATGTATATGAAAGAAAATAGCTTTCTTTCTCTTTTGTAAGTTTTTTGGATAAAAGAATATTCTAAATGCATTGCGTAAATGTAACAATAAAAATAGCAGCAGTAATAGTAGTTGTAGTAATTATTATTATTGTTGTTGTTGTTGTTGTTGTTGTTATTATTATTATTGATATAACTATAAAGTACACTTATTATAAAATAATTAACAAATGCTTTATTCATAAATAACCTATTATGGTTTTGGAAATGTGTTTGTGTACTATTCATTCTTAACATGAAGACTTCTTTTAGCAATTTATTATACGAAGCTTTTCCTTCAAAAAAATACTTTTAAGCTAAACGTATTAGAATTAATAATAAAACTATAAAGCTAGGGTTTATATACATCATACGGATTGCTGCCCAATGACAGTCTCTGTCTACCCTTAGGCTTCCATCCACCTTGAGCTCACTTATTCCTCACCCTATAGGATGGACAGAGTTGGGCTAATTTCCAGGTTATTTATAAATAAAGCATTTCTGAATTATTTTATGATAAGTCTACTTAAATGTAATCTTTTATAGTTATAAAATAATAATAATAATAATAATAATAATTATTATTATTATTATTATAATTATTATTTTTTTTATTATTGTAGTTTTTGTTGTTGTTATTGTTGTTATTACTACTACTAGCCTACTATTAGTATTGTTATTATTACATTTACGCTATGAATTAGAATAAGCTTTTATCCAAAACTTTACAAAAGAGGATGAAAAATGTCAACAGTCTGTCATAATACACACTGCCAGGTTTATTGGATAATAATAATAATAATAATAATAATAATAATGTGCTGATTATCACAAGATTTTATTGCAAATCATTCTTATTAAATCATAGTATTATACGTAGTAGTTTTTTTTTTTTTTGATCAAATCTCCGTTTTTTTTAATAACAAAAAACAAGTTTTTAAGAAAAACTCAAATGAACCTATGAGCAGTTTAAAATTACTCCAGTCTGGTGGCAAAATTTCTACTGCTTGGTAATCTAAAATGGCATAAAGGTTGCATAGAATAAAGATAATAATGTGCAGAAATATTCACTAATCATAGTCAGTCATCATCTATGCGGGTTTCCCCTTATAAACATGGAATTAATTCTTAGAATTGCTTAACTCTATAATGGCTAGTGGTCAGAATACAGAGACTTTTCTATCTTTTTGCATTAATTTCTTTCTGTTTTCCAAGTGCAGGTGAACGATGAAACATCTAATGAGAACACTTCTAGAATAAATAATAAGTTCCCGCCCGGTTTCGAACCGAGGACCTTTCGCGTGTTAGGCGAACGTGATAACCACTACACTACGGGAACTATGAAACTTAATAATTAATTAGATTATTTATTTATTTATTTACAGATAGGTTTAAGGTTTTTGCTCAAGGGCTCAACAGTGGCAACTTGACGATGCTGGGGCCGGAGCACAACCTTCTGATCAAAATCCCTGTAACTTTCAACCTTCACGAAAGCCAGTTTCACTATTGTGCTTAATGGATTTTGGAAATGCACTTGACAATACTGTGCTTGCAAAACCTGTTCCAGCACAGCTGATCTTCTTGTCTTAAAATAACCATTACATTTTTTTTTTTTTTTTTAGATTTAAAAGTAGACTACATCTAAGTTAACACGGTGACTGGTTAGGATATTCACAACACAAAGATGAGCAGTTCACACTGGCAGACTTCTCGTTAACCAACAACAACATAAAGCTACAAATAAAAGTCTAGCTCGTTCTTAGAATTAATTTTGGATAATGTACAACGTCTCCATCTAGCGGTCAGAATATATAATAACTTCTTGCATTTATTTTTTGGGGGGTTTTACAACTGCAAATCAAATATACAGTACTCCTAACTTAATTCAATTCATTTTTTTGTATTATATATATATACTGTATATACATGTATATGAAAGAAAATAGCTTTCTTTCTCTTTTGTAAGTTTTTTGGATAAAAGAATATTCTAAATGCATTGCGTAAATGTAACAATAAAAATAGCAGCAGTAATAGTAGTTGTAGTAATTATTATTATTATTGTTGTTGTTGTTATTATTATTGATATAACTATAAAGTACACTTATTATAAAATAATTAACAAATTCTTTATTCATAAATAACCTATTATGGTTTTGGAAATGTGTTTGTGTACTATTCATTCTTAACATGAAGACTTCTTTTAGCAATTTATTATACGAAGCTTTTCCTTCAAAAAAATACTTTTAAGCTTAACGTATTAGAATTAATAATAAAACTATAAAGCTAGGGTTTATATACATCATACGGATTGCTGCCCAATGACAGTCTCTGTCTACCCTTAGGCTTCCATCCACCTTGAGCTCACTTATTCCTCACCCTATAGGATGGACAGAATTGGGCTAATTTCCAGGTTATTTATAAATAAAGCATTTCTGAATTATTTTATGATAAGTCTACTTAAATGTAATCTTTCATAGTTATAAAATAATAATAATAATAATAATAATAATAATAATAATAATTATTATTATTATTATTATTATTATTGTAGTTGTTGTTGTTGTTATTGTTGTTATTACTACTACTAGCCTACGACTAGTATTGTTATTGTTACATTCACGCTATGAATTAGAATAAGCTTTTATCCAAAACTTTACAAAAGAGGATCAAAAAAGTCAACAGTCTGTCATAATACACACTGCCAGGTTTATTGGATAATAATAATAATAATAATAATAATAATAATAATGTGCTGATTATCACAAGATTTTATTGCAAATCATTCTTATTAAATCATAGTATTATACGTAGTAGTTTTTTTTTTTTTTGATCAAATCTCCGTTTTTTTTAATAACAAAAAACAAGTTTTTAAGAAAAACTCAAATGAACCTATGAGCAGTTTAAAATTACTCCAGTCTGGTGGCAAAATTTCTACTGCTTGGTAATCTAAAATGGCATAAAGGTTGCATAGAATAAAGATAATAATGTGCAGAAATATTCACTAATCATAGTCAGTCATCATCTATGCGGGTTTCCCCTTATAAACATGGAATTAATTCTTAGAATTGCTTAACTCTATAATGGCTAGTGGTCAGAATACAGAGACTTTTCTATTTTTTGCATTAATTTCTTTCTGTTTTCCAAGTGCAGGTGAACGATGAAACATCTAATGAGAACACTTCTAGAATAAATAATAAGTTCCCGCCCGGTTTCGAACCGAGGACCTTTCGCGTGTTAGGCGAACGTGATAACCACTACACTACGGGAACTATGAAATTTAATAATTAATTAGATTATTTATTTATTTATTTACAGATAGGTTTAAGGTTTTTGCTCAAGGGCTCAACAGTGGCAACTTGACAATGCTGGGGCCGGAGCACAACCTTCTGATCAAAATCCCTGTAACTTTCAACCTTCACGAAAGCCAGTTTCACTATTGTGCTTAATGGATTTTGGAAATGCACTTGACAATACTGTGCTTGCAAAACCTGTTCCAGCACAGCTGATCTTCGTGTCTTAAAATAACCATTACATTTTTTTTTTTTTTTTTGATTTAAAAGTAGACTACATCTCAGTTAACACGGTGACTGGTTAGGATATTCACAACACACAGATGAGCAGTTCACACTGGCAGACTTCTCGTTAACCAACAACAACATAAAGCTACAAATAAAAGTCTAGCTCGTTCTTAGAATTAATTTTGGATAATGTACAACGTCTCCATCTAGCGGTCAGAATATATAATAACTTCTTGCATTTATTTTTTTGGGTTTTACAACTGCAAATCAAATATACAGTACTCCTAACTTAATTCAATTCATTTTTTTGTATTATATATATATATATATATATATATATTCATACTGTATATACATGTATATGAAAGAAAATAGCTTTCTTTCTCTTTTGTAAGTTTTTTGGATAAATGAATATTCTAAATGCATTGCGTAAATGTAACAATAAAAATAGCAGCAGTAATAGTAGTTGTAGTAATTATTATTATTATTGTTGTTGTTGTTATTATTATTGATATAACTATAAAGTACACTTATTATAAAATAATTAACAAATGCTTTATTCATAAATAACCTATTATGGTTTTGGAAATGTGTTTGTGTACTATTCATTCTTAACATGAAGACTTCTTTTAGCAATTTATTATACGAAGCTTTTCCTTCAAAAAAATACTTTTAAGCTAAACGTATTAGAATTAATAATAAAACTATAAAGCTAGGGTTTATATACATCATACGGATTGCTGCCCAATAAGTCTCTGTCTACCCTTAGGCTTCCATCCACCTTGAGCTCACTTATTCCTCACCCTATAGGATGGACAGAGTTGGGCTAATTTCCAGGTTATTTATAAATAAAGCATTTCTGAATTATTTTATGATAAGTCTACTTAAATGTAATCTTTCATAGTTATAAAATAATAATAATAATAATAATAATAATTATTATTATTATTATTATTATTATTATTATTGTAGTTGTTGTTGTTGTTATTGTTGTTATTACTACTACTAGCCTACTACTAGTATTGTTATTGTTACATTCACGCTATGAATTAGAATAAGCTTTTATCCAAAACTTTACAAAAGAGGATCAAAAAAGTCAACAGTCTGTCATAATACACACTGCCAGGTTTATTGGATAATAATAATAATAATAATAATAATAATGTGCTGATTATCACAAGATTTTATTGCAAATCATTCTTATTAAATCATAGTATTATACGTAGTAGTTTTTTTTTTTTTGATCAAATCTCCGTTTTTTTTAATAACAAAAAACAAGTTTTTAAGAAAAACTCAAATGAACCTATGAGCAGTTTAAAATTACTCCAGTCTGGTGGCAAAATTTCTACTGCTTGGTAATCTAAAATGGCATAAAGGTTGCATAGAATAAAGATAATAATGTGCAGAAATATTCACTAATCATAGTCAGTCATCATCTATGCGGGTTTCCCCTTATAAACATGGAATTAATTCTTAGAATTGCTTAACTCTATAATGGCTAGTGGTCAGAATACAGAGACTTTTCTATCTTTTTGCATTAATTTCTTTCTGTTTTCCAAGTGCAGGTGAACGATGAAACATCTAATGAGAACACTTCTAGAATAAATAATAAGTTCCCGCCCGGTTTCGAACCGAGGACCTTTCGCGTGTTAGGCGAACGTGATAACCACTACACTACGGGAACTATGAAACTTAATAATTAATTAGATTATTTATTTATTTATTTACAGATAGGTTTAAGGTTTTTGCTCAAGGGCTCAACGGTGGCAACTTGACGATGCTGGGGCCGGAGCACAACCTTCTGATCAAAATCCCTGTAACTTTCAACCTTCACGAAAGCCAGTTTCACTATTGTGCTTAATGGATTTTGGAAATGCACTTGACAATACTGTGCTTGCAAAACCTGTTCCAGCACAGCTGATCTTCGTGTCTTAAAATAACCATTACATTTTTTTTTTTTTTTAGATTTAAAAGTAGACTACATCTCAGTTAACACGGTGACTGGTTAGGATATTCACAACACACAGATGAGCAGTTCACACTGGCAGACTTCTCGTTAACCAACAACAACATAAAGCTACAAATAAAAGTCTAGCTCGTTCTTAGAATTAATTTTGGATAATGTACAACGTCTCCATCTAGCGGTCAGAATATATAATAACTTCTTGCATTTATTTTTTTGGGTTTTACAACTGCAAATCAAATATACAGTACTCCTAACTTAATTCAATTCATTTTTTTTGTATTATATTCATACTGTATATACATGTATATGAAAGAAAATAGCTTTCTTTCTCTTTTGTAAGTTTTTTGGATAAAAGAATATTCTAAATGCATTGCGTAAATGTAACAATAAAAATAGCAGCAGTAATAGTAGTTGTAGTAATTATTATTATTATTGTTGTTGTTGTTATTATTATTGATATAACTATAAAGTACACTTATTATAAAATAATTAACAAATTCTTTATTCATAAATAACCTATTATGGTTTTGGAAATGTGTTTGTGTACTATTCATTCTTAACATGAAGACTTCTTTTAGCAATTTATTATACGAAGCTTTTCCTTCAAAAAAATACTTTTAAGCTAAAAGTATTAGAATTAATAATAAAACTATAAAGCTATGGTTTATATACATCATACGGATTGCTGCCCAATGACAGTCTCTGTCTACCCTTAGGCTTCCATCCACCTTGAGCTCACTTATTCCTCACCCTATAGGATGGACAGAGTTGGGCTAATTTCCAGGTTATTTATAAATAAAGCATTTCTAAATTATTTTATGATAAGTCTACTTAAATGTAATCTTTTATAGTTATAAAATAATAATAATAATAATAATTATTATTATTATTATTATACTTATTATTATTGTTGTAGTTGTTGTTGTTGTTATTGTTGTTATAACTACTACTAGCCTACTACTAGTATTGTTATTGTTACATTTACGCTATGAATTAGAATAAGCTTTTATCCAAAAATTTACAAAAGAGGATCAAAAAAGTCAACAGTCTGTCATAATACACACTGCCAGGTTTATTGGATAATAATAATAATAATAATAATAATAATGTGCTGATTATCACAAGATTTTATTGCAAATCATTCTTATTAAATCATAGTATTATACGTAGTAGTTTTTTTTTTTTTTGATCAAATCTCCGTTTTTTTTAATAACAAAAAACAAGTTTTTAAGAAAAACTCAAATGAACCTATGAGCAGTTTAAAATTACTCCAGTCTGGTGGCAAAATTTCTACTGCTTGGTAATCTAAAATGGCATAAAGGTTGCATAGAATAAAGATAATAATGTGCAGAAATATTCACTAATCATAGTCAGTCATCATCTATGCGGGTTTCCCCTTATAAACATGGAATGAATTCTTAGAATTGCTTAACTCTATAATGGCTAGTGGTCGGAATACAGAGACTTTTCTATCTTTTTGCATTAATTTCTTTCTGATTTCCAAGTGCAGGTGAACGATGAAACAGCTAATGAGAACACTTCTAGAATAAATAATAAGTTCCCGCCCGGTTTCGAACCGAGGACCTTTCGCGTGTGAGGCGAACGTGATAACCACTACACTACGGGAACTATGAAATTTAATAATTAATTAGATTATTTATTTATTTATTTACAGATAGGTTTAAGGTTTTTGCTCAAGGGCTCAACAGTGGCAACTTGACAATGCTGGGGCCGGAGCACAACCTTCTGATCAAAATCCCTGTAACTTTCAACCTTCACGAAAGCCAGTTTCACTATTGTGCTTAATGGATTTTGGAAATGCACTTGACAATACTGTGCTTGCAAAACCTGTTCCAGCACAGCTGATCTTCTTGTCTTAAAATAACCATTACATTTTTTTTTTTTTAGATTTAAAAGTAGACTACATCTAAGTTAACACGGTGACTGGTTAGGATATTCACAACACAAAGATGAGCAGTTCACACTGGCAGACTTCTCGTTAACCAACAACAACATAAAGCTACAAATAAAAGTCTAGCTCGTTCTTAGAATTAATTTTGGATAATGTACAACGTCTCCATCTAGCGGTCAGAATATATAATAACTTCTTGCATTTATTTTTTTGGGGGTTTTACAACTGCAAATCAAATATACAGTACTCCTAACTTAATTCAAATCATTTTTTGTATTATATATATATATATATATACTGTATATACATGTATATGAAAGAAAATAGCTTTCTTTCTCTTTTGTAAGTTTTTTGGATAAAAGAATATTCTAAATGCATTGCGTAAATGTAACAATAAAAATAGCAGCAGTAATAGTAGTTGTAGTAATTATTATTATTGTTGTTGTTGTTGTTGTTATTATTATTATTGATATAACTATAAAATTACACTTATTATAAAATAATTCAGAAATGCTTTATTCATAAATAACCTATTATGGTTTTGGAAATGTGTTTGTGTACTCTTCATTCTTAACATGAAGACTTCTTTTAGCAATTTATTATACGAAGCTTTTCCTTCAAAAAAATACTTTTAAGCTTAACGTATTAGAATTAATATTAAAACTATAAAGCTAGGGTTTATATACATCATACGGATTGCTGCCCAATGACAGTCTCTGTCTACCCTTAGGCTTCCATCCACCTTGAGCTCACTTATTCCTCACCCTATAGGATGGACAGAGTTGGGCTAATTTCCAGGTTATTTATAAATAAAGCATTTCTGAATTATTTTATGATAAGTCTACTTAAATGTAATCTTTCATAGTTATAAAATAATAATAATAATAATAATAATAATAATAATAATAATAATTATACTTATTATTATTGTTGTAGTTGTTGTTGTTGTTATTGTTGTTATTGTTGTTATTACTACTACTAGCCTACTACTAGTATTGTTATTGTTACATTCACGCTATGAATTAGAATAAGCTTTTATCCAAAACTTTACAAAAGAGGATCAAAAAAGTCAACAGTCTGTCATAATACACACTGCCAGGTTTATTGGATAATAATAATAATAATAATAATAATAATGTGCTGATTATCACAAGATTTTATTGCAAATCATTCTTATTAAATCATAGTATTATACGTAGTAGTTTTTTTTAAATCAAATCTCCGTTTTTTTTAATAACAAAAAACAAGTTTTTAAGAAAAACTCAAATGAACCTATGAGCAGTTTAAAATGACTCCAGTCTGGTGGCAAAATTTCTACTGCTTGGTAATCTAAAATGGCATAAAGGTTGCATAGAATAAAGATAATAATGTGCAAAAATATTCACTAATCATAGTCAGTCATCATCTATGCGGGTTTCCCCTTATAAACATGGAATTAATTCTTAGAATTGCTTAACTCTATAATGGCTAGTGGTCAGAATACAGAGACTTTTTTATCTTTTTGCATTAATTTCTTTCTGATTTCCAAGTGCAGGTGAACGATGAAACATCTAATGAGAACACTTCTAGAATAAATAATAAGTTCCCGCCCGGTTTCGAACCGAGGACCTTTCGCGTGTGAGGCGAACGTGATAACCACTACACTACGGGAACTATGAAATTTAATAATTAATTAGATTATTTATTTATTTATTTACAGATAGGTTTAAGGTTTTTGATCAAGGGCTCAACAGTGGCAACTTGACAATGCTGGGGCCGGAGCACAACCTTCTGATCAAAGTCCCTGTAACTTTCAACCTTCACGAAAGCCAGTTTCACTATTGTGCTTAATGGATTTTGGAAATGCACTTGACAATACTGTGCTTGCAAAACCTGTTCCAGCACAGCTGATCTTCTTGTCTTAAAATAACCATTACATTTTTTTTTTTTTTTAGATTTAAAAGTAGACTACATCTAAGTTAACACGGTGACTGGTTAGGATATTCACAACACAAAGATGAGCAGTTCACACTGGCAGACTTCTCGTTAACCAACAACAACATAAAGCTACAAATAAAAGTCTAGCTCGTTCTTAGAATTAATTTTGGATAATGTACAACGTCTCCATCTAGCGGTCAGAATATATAATAACTTCTTGCATTTATTTTTTTGGGGGTTTTACAACTGCAAATCAAATATACAGTACTCCTAACTTAATTCAAATCATTTTTTTGTATTATATATATATATATATATATATATATATATATATATATATACTGTATATACATGTATATGAAAGAAAATAGCTTTCTTTCTCTTTTGTACGTTATTTGGATAAAAGAATATTCTAAATGCATTGCGTAAATGTAACAATAAAAATAGCAGCAGTAATAGTAGTTGTAGTATTTATTATTATTATTATTATTATTATTATTGTTGTTGTTGTTATTATTATTATTGATATAACTATAAAGTACACTTATTATAAAATAATTAACAAATGCTTTATTCATAAATAACCTATTATGGTTTTGGAAATGTGTTTGTGTACTATTCATTCTTAACATGAAGACTTCTTTTAGCAATTTATTATACAAAGCTTTTCCTTCAAAAAAATACTTTTAAGCTTAACGTATTAGAATTAATAATAAAACTATAAAGCTAGGGTTTATATACATCATACGGATTGCTGCCCAATGACAGTCTCTGTCTACCCTTAGGCTTCCATCCACCTTGAGCTCACTTATTCCTCACCCTATAGGATGGACAGAGTTGGGCTAATTTCCAGGTTATTTATAAATAAAGCATTTCTGAATTATTTTATGATAAGTCTACTTAAATGTAATCTTTCCTAGTTATAAAATAATAATAATAATAATAATAATAATAATAATAATAATAATTATAATTATTATTATTGTAGTTGTTGTTGTTGTTATTGTTGTTATTGTTGTTATTACTACTACTAGCCTACTACTAGTATTGTTATTGTTACATTCACGCTATGAATTAGAATAAGCTTTTATCCAAAACTTTACAAAAGAGGATCAAAAAAGTCAACAGTCTGTCATAATACACACTGCCAGGTTTATTGGATAATAATAATAATAATAATAATAATAATAATAATATGCTGATTATCACAAGATTTTATTGCAAATCATTCTTATTAAATCATAGTATTATACGTAGTAGTTTTTTTTTTATCAAATCTCCGTTTTTTTTAATAACAAAAAACAAGTTTTTAAGAAAAACTCAAATGAACCTATGAGCAGTTTAAAATTACTCCAGTCTGGTGGCAAAATTTCTACTGCTTGGTAATCTAAAATGGCATAAAGGTTGCATAGAATAAAGATAATAATGTGCAGAAATATTCACTAATCATAGTCAGTCATCATCTATGCGGGTTTCCCCTTATAAACATGGAATTAATTCTTAGAATTGCTTAACTCTATAATGGCTAGTGGTCAGAATACAGAGACTTTTCTATCTTTTTGCATTCATTTCTTTGTGATTTCCAAGTGCAGGTGAACGATGAAACAGCTAATGAGAACACTTCTAGAATAAATAATAAGTTCCCGCCCGGTTTCGAACCGAGGACCTTTCGCGTGTGAGGCGAACGTGATAACCACTACACTACAGGAACTATGAAACTTAATAATTAATTAGATTATTTATTTATTTATTTACAGATAGGTTTAAGGTTTTTGCTCAAGGGCTCAACAGTGGCAACTTGACAATGTGGGGCCGGAGCACAACCTTCTGATCAAAATCCCTGTAACTTTCAACCTTCACGAAAGCCAGTTTCACTATTGTGCTTAATGGATTTTGGAAATGCACTTGACAATACTGTGCTTGCAAAACCTGTTCCAGCACAGCTGATCTTCTTGTCTTAAAATAATCATTACATTTTTTTTTTTTTTTAGATTTAAAAGTAGACTACATCTAAGTTAACACGGTGACTGGTTAGGATATTCACAACACAAAGATGAGCAGTTCACACTGGCAGACTTCTCGTTAACCAACAACAACATAAAGCTACAAATAAAAGTCTAGATCGTTCTTAGAATTAATTTTGGATAATGTACAACGTCTCCATCTGGCGGTCAGAATATATAATAACTTCTTGCATTTATTTATTTGGCGGTTTTACAACTGCAAATCAAATATACAGTACTCCTAACTTAATTCAAATCATTTTTTTGTATTTTATATATATATATATATATATATATATATATATATATATACTGTATATACATGTATATGAAAGAAAATAGCTTTCTTTCTCTTTTGTAAGTTTTTTGGATAAAAGAATATTCTAAATGCATTGCGTAAATGTAACAATAAAAATAGCAGCAGTAATAGTAGTTGTAGTAATTATTATTATTATTGTTGTTGTTGTTGTTGTTGTTGTTATTATTATTGATATAACTATAAAGTACACTTATTATAAAATAATTAACAAATGCTTTATTCATAAATAACCTATTATGGTTTTGGAAATGTGTTTGTGTACTCTTCATTCTTAACATGAAGACTTCTTTTAGCAATTTATTATACTAAGCTTTTCCTTCAAAAAAATACTTTTAAGCTAAACGTATTAGAATTAATAATAAAACTATAAAGCTAGGGTTTATATACATCATACGGATTGCTGCCCAATGACAGTCTCTGTCTACCCTTAGGCTTCCATCCACCTTGAGCTCACTTATTCCTCACCCTATAGGATGGACAGAGTTGGGCTAATTTCCAGGTTATTTATAAATAAAGCATTTCTGAATTATTTTATGATAAGTCTACTTAAATGTAATCTTTCATAGTTATAAAATAATAATAATAATAATAATAATAATAATAATTATTATTATTATTATAATTATTATTATTATTGTAGTTGTTGTTGTTGTTATTGTTGTTATTGTTGTTATTACTACTACTAGCCTACTACTAGTATTGTTATTGTTACATTCACGCTATGAATTAGAATAAGCTTTTATCCAAAACTTTACAAAAGAGGATCAAAAAAGTCAACAGTCTGTCATAATACACACTGCCAGGTTTATTGGATAATAATAATAATAATAATAATAATAATGTGCTGATTATCACAAGATTTTATTGCAAATCATTCTTATTAAATCATAGTATTATACGTAGTAGTTTTTTTTTAATCAAATCTCCGTTTTTTTTAATAACAAAAAACAAGTTTTTAAGAAAAACTCAAATGAACCTATGAGCAGTTTAAAATTACTCCAGTCTGGTGGCAAAATTTCTACTGCTTGGTAATCTAAAATGGCATAAAGGTTGCATAGAATAAAGATAATAATGTGCAGAAATATTCACTAATCATAGTCAGTCATCATCTATGCGGGTTTCCCCTTATAAACATGGAATGAATTCTTAGAATTGCTTAACTCTATAATGGCTAGTGGTCGGAATACAGAGACTTTTCTATCTTTTTGCATTAATTTCTTTCTGATTTCCAAGTGCAGGTGAACGATGAAACAGCTAATGAGAACACTTCTAGAATAAATAATAAGTTCCCGCCCGGTTTCGAACCGAGGACCTTTCGCGTGTGAGGCGAACGTGATAACCACTACACTACGGGAACTATGAAATTTAATAATTAATTAGATTATTTATTTATTTATTTATTTATTTACAGATAGGTTTAAGGTTTTTGCTCAAGGGCTCAACAGTGGCAACTTGACGATGCTGGGGCCGGAGCACAACCTTCTGATCAAAATCCCTGTAACTTTCAACCTTCACGAAAGCCAGTTTCACTATTGTGCTTAATGGATTTTGGAAATGCACTTGACAATACTGTGCTTGCAAAACCTGTTCCAGCACAGCTGATCTTCTTGTCTTAAAATAACCATTACATTTTTTTTTTTTTTTAGATTTAAAAGTAGACTACATCTAAGTTAACACGGTGACTGGTTAGGATATTCACAACACAAAGATGAGCAGTTCACACTGGCAGACTTCTCGTTAACCAACAACAACATAAAGCTACAAATAAAAGTCTAGCTCGTTCTTAGAATTAATTTTGGATAATGTACAACGTCTCCATCTAGCGGTCAGAATATATAATAACTTCTTGCATTTATTTTTTTGGGGGTTTTACAACTGCAAATCAAATATACAGTACTCCTAACTTAATTCAAATCATTTTTTTGTATTTTATATATATATAT
Source organism: Clarias gariepinus (assembly GCF_024256425.1). Taxonomy (NCBI): domain Eukaryota; kingdom Metazoa; phylum Chordata; class Actinopteri; order Siluriformes; family Clariidae; genus Clarias; species Clarias gariepinus. The sequence continues at coordinate 29,278,532 of NC_071110.1, read as the reverse complement.
ATATATATATATATATATATATACTGTATATACATGTATATGAAAGAAAATAGCTTTCTTTCTCTTTTGTAAGTTTTTTGGATAAAAGAATATTCTAAATGCATTGCGTAAATGTAACAATAAAAATAGCAGCAGTAATAGTAGTTGTAGTAATTATTATTATTATTGTTGTTGTTGTTATTATTATTGATATAACTATAAAGTACACTTATTATAAAATAATTAACAAATGCTTTATTCATAAATAACCTATTATGGTTTTGGAAATGTGTTTGTGTACTCTTCATTCTTAACATGAAGACTTCTTTTAGCAATTTATTATACTAAGCTTTTCCTTCAAAAAAATACTTTTAAGCTAAACGTATTAGAATTAATAATAAAACTATAAAGCTAGGGTTTATATACATCATACGGATTGCTGCCCAATGACAGTCTCTGTCTACCCTTAGGCTTCCATCCACCTTGAGCTCACTTATTCCTCACCCTATAGGATGGACAGAGTTGGGCTAATTTCCAGGTTATTTATAAATAAAGCATTTCTGAATTATTTTATGATAAGTCTACTTAAATGTAATCTTTCATAGTTATAAAATAATAATAATAATAATAATTATTATTATTATTATAATTATTATTATTATTGTAGTTGTTGTTGTTGTTATTGTTGTTATTGTTGTTATTACTACTACTAGCCTACTACTAGTATTTTTATTGTTACATTTACGCTATGAATTAGAATAAGCTTTTATCCAAAAATTTACAAAAGAGGATCAAACAAGTCAACAGTCTGTCATAATACACACTGCCAGGTTTATTGGATAATAATAATAATAATAATAATAATAATAATGTGCTGATTATCACTAGATTTTATTGCAAATCATTCTTATTAAATCATAGTATTATACGTAGTAGTTTTTTTTTAATCAAATCTCCGTTTTTTTTTATAAAAAAAACAAGTTTTTAAGAAAAACTCAAATGAACCTATGAGCAGTTTAAAATGACTCCAGTCTGGTGGCAAAATTTCTACTGCTTGGTAATCTAAAATGGCATAAAGGTTGCATAGAATAAAGATAATAATGTGCAGAAATATTCACTAATCATAGTCAGTCATCATCTATGCGGGTTTCCCCTTATAAACATGGAATGAATTCTTAGAATTGTTTAACTCTATAATGGCTAGTGGTCGGAATACAGAGACTTTTCTATCTTTTTGCATTAATTTCTTTCTGATTTCCAAGTGCAGGTGAACGATGAAACAGCTAATGAGAACACTTCTAGAATAAATAATAAGTTCCCGCCCGGTTTCGAACCGAGGACCTTTCGCGTGTGAGGCGAACGTGATAACCACTACACTACGGGAACTATGAAATTTAATAATTAATTAGATTATTTATTTATTTATTTACAGATAGGTTTAAGGTTTTTGCTCAAGGGCTCAACAGTGGCAACTTGACGATGCTGGGGCCGGAGCACAACCTTCTGATCAAAATCCCTGTAACTTTCAACCTTCACGAAAGCCAGTTTCACTATTGTGCTTAATGGATTTTGGAAATGCACTTGACAATACTGTGCTTGCAAAACCTGTTCCAGCACAGCTGATCTTCTTGTCTTAAAATAACCATTACATTTTTTTTTTTTTTTAGATTTAAAAGTAGACTACATCTAAGTTAACACGGTGACTGGTTAGGATATTCACAACACAAAGATGAGCAGTTCACACTGGCAGACTTCTCGTTAACCAACAACAACATAAAGCTACAAATAAAAGTCTAGCTCGTTCTTAGAATTAATTTTGGATAATGTACAACGTCTCCATCTAGCGGTCAGAATATATAATAACTTCTTGCATTTATTTTTTGGGGGGTTTTACAACTGCAAATCAAATATACAGTACTCCTAACTTAATTCAAATCATTTTTTTGTATTTTATATATATATATATATATATATATATATATATATATATATATATACTGTATATACATGTATATGAAAGAAAATAGCTTTCTTTCTCTTTTGTAAGTTTTTTGGATAAAAGAATATTCTAAATGCATTGCGTAAATGTAACAATAAAAATAGCAGCAGTAATAGTAGTTGTAGTAATTATTATTATTATTGTTGTTGTTGTTGTTGTTGTTGTTGTTATTATTATTGATATAACTATAAAGTACACTTATTATAAAATAATTAACAAATGCTTTATTCATAAATAACCTATTATGGTTTTGGAAATGTGTTTGTGTACTCTTCATTCTTAACATGAAGACTTCTTTTAGCAATTTATTATACTAAGCTTTTCCTTCAAAAAAATACTTTTAAGCTAAACGTATTAGAATTAATAATAAAACTATAAAGCTAGGGTTTATATACATCATACGGATTGCTGCCCAATGACAGTCTCTGTCTACCCTTAGGCTTCCATCCACCTTGAGCTCACTTATTCCTCACCCTATAGGATGGACAGAGTTGGGCTAATTTCCAGGTTATTTATAAATAAAGCATTTCTGAATTATTTTATGATAAGTCTACTTAAATGTAATCTTTCATAGTTATAAAATAATAATAATAATAATAATAATAATTATTATTATTATTATAATTATTATTATTATTGTAGTTGTTGTTGTTGTTATTGTTGTTATTGTTGTTATTACTACTACTAGCCTACTACTAGTATTGTTATTGTTACATTCACGCTATGAATTAGAATAAGCTTTTATCCAAAACTTTACAAAAGAGGATCAAAAAAGTCAACAGTCTGTCATAATACACACTGCCAGGTTTATTGGATAATAATAATAATAATAATAATAATAATGTGCTGATTATCACAAGATTTTATTGCAAATCATTCTTATTAAATCATAGTATTATACGTAGTAGGTTTTTTTTTTATCAAATCTCCGTTTTTTTTTATTATAAAAAAAACAAGTTTTTAAGAAAAACTCAAATGAACCTATGAGCAGTTTAAAATGACTCCAGTCTGGTGGCAAAATTTCTACTGCTTGGTAATCTAAAATGGCATAAAGGTTGCATAGAATAAAGATAATAATGTGCAGAAATATTCAGTAATCATAGTCAGTCATCATCTATGCAGGTTTCCCCTTATAAACATGGAATGAATTCTTAGAATTGCTTAACTCTATAATGGCTAGTGGTCGGAATACAGAGACTTTTCTATCTTTTTGCATTAATTTCTTTCTGATTTCCAAGTGCAGGTGAACGATGAAACAGCTAATGAGAACACTTCTAGAATAAATAATGAGTTCCCGCCCGGTTTCGAACCGAGGACCTTTCGCGTGTGAGGCGAACGTGATAACCACTACACTACGGGAACTATGAAATTTAATAATTAATTAGATTATTTATTTATTTATTTACAGATAGGTTTAAGGTTTTTGCTCAAGGGCTCAACAGTGGCAACTTGACAATGCTGGGGCCGGAGCACAACCTTCTGATCAAAATCCCTGTAACTTTCAACCTTCACGAAAGCCAGTTTCACTATTGTGCTTAATGGATTTTGGAAATGCACTTGACAATACTGTGCTTGCAAAACCTGTTCCAGCACAGCTGATCTTCTTGTCTTAAAATAACCATTAATTTTTTTTTTTTTTTTAGATTTAAAAGTAGACTACATCTAAGTTAACACGGTGACTGGTTAGGATATTCACAACACAAAGATGAGCAGTTCACACTGGCAGACTTCTCGTTAACCAACAACAACATAAAGCTACAAATAAAAGTCTAGCTCGTTCTTAGAATTAATTTTGGATAATGTACAACGTCTCCATCTAGCGGTCAGAATATATAATAACTTCTTGCATTTATTTTTTTGGGGGTTTTACAACTGCAAATCAAATATACAGTACTCCTAACTTAATTCAATTCATTTTTTTGTATTATATATATATATATATATATATATATATATATATATATACTGTATATACATGCATATGAAAGAAAATAGCTTTCTTTCTCTTTTGTAAGTTTTTTGGATAAAAGAATATTCTAAATGCATTGCGTAAATGTAACAATAAAAATAGCAGCAGTAATAGTAGTTGTACTAATTATTATTATTATTGTTGTTGTTGTTGTTGTTATTGATATAACTATAAAGTACACTTATTATAAAATAATTAACAAATGCTTTATTCATAAATAACCTATTATGGTTTTGGAAATGTGTTTGTGTACTCTTCATTCTTAACATGAAGACTTCTTTTAGCAATTTATTATACGAAGCTTTTCCTTCAAAAAAATACTTTTAAGCTAAACGTATTAGAATTAATAATAAAACTATAAAGCTAGGGTTTATATACATCATACGGATTGCTGCCCAATAAGTCTCTGTCTACCCTTAGGCTTCCATCCACCTTGAGCTCACTTATTCCTCACCCTATAGGATGGACAGAGTTGGGCTAATTTCCAGGTTATTTATAAATAAAGCATTTCTGAATTATTTTATGATAAGTCTACTTAAATGTAATCTTTTATAGTTATAAAATAATAATAATAATAATAATAATAATTATTATTATTATTATTATTATAATAATAATAATAATTATTATTATTATTATTATTATTATTATTATTGTAGTTGTTGTTGTTGTTATTGTTGTTATTACTACTACTAGCCTACTACTAGTATTGTTATTGTTACATTCACGCTATGAATTAGAATATACAGTACTCCTAACTTAATTCAATTCATTTTTTTGTATTATATATATATATATATATATATATATATATATACTGTATATACATGTATATGAAAGAAAATAGCTTTCTTTCTCTTTTGTAAGTTTTTTGGATAAAAGAATATTCTAAATGCATTGCGTAAATGTAACAATAAAAATAGCAGCAGTAATAGTAGTTGTAGTAATTCAAATATACTGTAATATCAAATATACTGTAGCTGCCCTTCGGTATCGATAAAAAACGGGACACAGAGTGCTTCAGACGGGTGCTTATCTCTCTTTTATTTCGCGCTTGCAGAGCGCCATTGAGCTTTAGTTGCGTAGCACCGTGAAACTACACAAAGAAACAATAATCAAATAAATATCATAAATAAGGTGCACATTTACAAAGAACCATAAAAAATAATAATAATTAACAGTAAAATGAATAAGAACAGATTGAAACAACTTATTAACAAGAAGAGCTTATGACATATAAAGCGAGCCCATATAACTTCGATATAAAGTACAAAATGCAACATGTGTCGGCTTCACATACCTCGCTCCGCTTTACCAAAGGGTACTAAGTTTAAAATAAAGTTGAAACAAACTGCATTCACCAAATAACAAAATTTTTCTTCATGTACTTAGAAGTAACATAAATCTTCACGCTTCTCCCTGATGATCTAATTACTTTTCATTACCCCACCCCTCACAGCGTAATGCACATGACACGTACAATTAATTTAAAGAGACACAACCATTTTGCGGTCATTTACACTCCCACCAATCGTGTTATAATAAATCAACAAACAAACTGCAAATGAATCAGAACATGATTTTGAAACTCAATATGACCACCCTTATTAAATGTACGTAATGACTAGAAAGCATTTTGAAAACAATTTGGTCTGATGTGAGGGTATCAACCAAGGTATTATTTACTCTTCTTCAAGAAGTACCACCAATTTCTGGATGGGCCTTTCGACGATTGTGGGTTTGGAGGGTTGATCACGTTTGCCAGTGAGTTTTCGTTGTCCTAATTTTACCTTAACTCGCCGAACAAATCCATCACTCTCTTTGACAGCTTCAATCACTCTACCCAACTGCCATTGACTTCTTGGCAGCATGTCCTCTTTGATGATTACAACATCATTTACTCTGACGTTCCGCCGAGGAGAATGCCACCTTTGTCGCGTTGAAATGTTAAGAAGATATTCTTTCTTTCAGCGACTCCAGAACTGCTCAACCAAGTATTGAACTCTACGCCATCGTTTCGTAGCATACATGTCTTCTTTAACAAATTTTCCTGGAGGTGGAAGTGCAACATCAGACTTCATAAGTATTAAGTGGTTTGGGGTTAGAGGCTCGAGTGAATTTGGATCATTGATGCCATCTACCGTTAGTGGACGGCTATTAATTATAGCCATTGCCTCATAGAACAGCGTTCTTAATGAAGCATCGTCAAGTCTCCCTGGACACTGAGCAAGTGTGGCATTAAGTACATTACGCACAGTTCGTATCTGACGCTCCCAGATGCCTCCGGCGTGACTTGCAGAAGGAGCATTAAAAACAAACTCGCATTGTTTCTCAGAGAGAAAGACTTCCAGAGCTTTGGTGTCAACTTGTTTCAGTGATTCTTTGAGCTCATTTCGGGCTCCCACAAAGTTAGTACCATGGTCACAATGAAGCTTGCATACTGCTCCTCTAAGGCTGATGAAGCACCTCAACGCACTAATGAAGGCATCTGTAGATAAATCTTCAATCATTTCGATATGAACTGCCCGAGATGATAGACAAGTAAATATTAGGCCATATCTTTTGTACTCCTTGCGAGCTCTCTTTACGACAAATGGCCCAAAACAGTCCATGCCACAGAATGTGAAGGGAGCAGATACTTCAGTGCGCTCAACAGGTAGTTCTGCCATTCGTTGTTCCTCTGTCGGTCGTCTAAGTTTTCCGGCATCGCACACATTTATGTATCAGCTTGGTGACTGACTTGCTACCTCCAATGATCCAAAATCCATTCATTCTAAGCTCCATTTGAGTTTGATTACGACCCTGATGACAAATCTTGGCATGGTAATGAGACAAAATTAGCCTGGTGACACAACTGTCTTTTGGGATGATCACAGGATGTTTCAGATCTTGACTGAGTGTTGACTTTTTCAATCTTCCACCTACCCGAAGAAAGCCTTTGTCCAATATGGGATCTACGTACAACGCACTAGAACTTGGAAGAGTGTTGTCGTTCTTAATCAGTTTTATCTCCTTGTGAAACGCTTCGTGCTGGATAAGCTTGATCACCACCTCGGCGGCTTTCTGGCGCTCTTCCACAGTCACATGATCACTGGGATATTTCTGTTTTGATCCTTATCATTTTTATTCTTGCAATAACCTTCAGAAGAGTTGACTAAGAAGAAAATCGATTAAGACGACTGAGAAAATCTGTGGTGTCACTGGCTGTAGTCGCAAATGTTTGGATTGATTTAACTTCTGGGTCACCAACAAGCAGTTTGGCAGAGTCGTACGGTGTCGGACTTACTTCCGATTCCCACAGAAATTTGGGTCCTGATAGCCAAATCGATGAAGGGATGTCAGAGGCATGAAGCCCTCTGGAGGCATGATCTGCTGGATTTTCTGCTGTATTAACATAACACCATTGATTTGGATCAGTGACGTCCCTTATCAGCTGCACACGATTAGCAACGAATACATGAAACCTTCGTGCTTCATTGTTTATATAGCCTAGAACGACCTGTGAATCTGACCAGAAGAATTCTTGATCAATCTTCATTTCAAGCTCCGTTTTCAGCATGACACTCATCTTTGCAGATAAAACAGCTGCTGCAAGTTCCAATCTAGGTATACTTGTGATTTTTGTAGGTGCAACTCTGGCCTTTGCCATCACTAAACAGCAATGCACTTTACTCTTATCATTTATGAAACGGAGATAAGAGCAGGCTCCATACCCAGCATTACTTGCATCAGAGAAGTGATGCAGCTCCGTTCTGATGATTTCATTGAAAGTATTTGGGTGATAACATCTTGGAATGGTGACTTCCTTAAGCTTCTGAAGACCGCTTTTCCAGTCCTCCCACCTTGAACATAACTCATCTGAAAGATTAGTCCCATCCTATGCCTCTTCGGCACAGTTCTTGCAGGATACCCTTTCCCTGTAAAATGAATGGTGCAACGAATCCAACAGGGTCATACAGGGAGGCGATGACCGACAAGATACCACGACGAGTTGATGGCTGTTCTTTAAGGTTGATGTTGAAGCTAAAAGCATCATTCTTTGTTGACCACTGTATACCAAGTACACGTCCTGTTGGTGCTGTCTCATGATGCAAGTCAATGGACTTAAATGTGATATCCCTTTCTGATGGGTCTATACAACAAAGAGCATCTTCTTTATTGGAGTTAAATTTATGAAGTCGCAAGCCTCCACGTTTACACAGCATTTGAGCATCAAGGATCAGTTCTTTAGCTTCGTTGACTGAATGAACACTAGTTAACCCATCATCGACATAAAAGTTCTTTTCAACAAACTCTGATGCTGAAGGGTGGGTGAATTTGTGCTGCTGTGCCAGGTACTTCAGAGCGAAATTTGCACACCCAGGAGACGATGTAGCACCGAAGAGATGGACGGCCATGCGATAATCTTTGGGCGCCTTTTCCAAATCTCCACCCTCCCACCATAAAAACCTTAGATAATTGCGATCATCGGGAGGGACAAAGAACTGATGAAACATCTTTTCTATGTCACAAGTGACTGCGACAAGTTCCTTCCTGAAGCGGCATAGTACCCCCACTAATGAGTTAATCAGATCAGGCCCGGTCAAATGTGTATCATTTAGAGATATACCACAAAACTTGGCTGAACAGTCGAAAACGACCCTGAGTTTATCTGGTTTCTGAGGGTGGTACACCCCATGGTGTGGGATGTACCACACAGTTTCTCCTTCAGATATCACTGGGGCTGGTTCAGCTTCACCTTTGTTAAATATCTCATCCATAAACGCATTGTGATCACGGTATTGCTTGTTAGACTTGAGCCTTTTCTTTAAATGCTGCAAGCGGGCAATTGCTAATCTTTTGTTATTAGGCAGTGAGGGTCGACCGCTACACTTGAAAGGGAGAGGAAGCTCATAATGTCCATTATCCATCTGTTTGATGTTAGCACTAAGATGATGTATGAAACGAACATCCTCTTGGGACACACTTTTATCCTCATAGCCTTTCTCATTAAAATCTAACTCTAGAATCTTCAAGACATCGTTGGGTAATGGGACAGGTATTTCTTTGACTGCAATTCTATGGACGAAACTCTGATTTCCTTGTCTGTCTAGGTGTGGATTGGAGAGGCCTATAATACTCCAACCAAGCTCAGTTCTTTGGGCAAATGGTTCATTTTCACCACCTATTATGACTTCAAGTGGAGCTAGAGCTAGCGAGCAGTCATAACCGATTAACAGTCATAACATAACTTCGCAATTCTGAAGTGGTGGTAATTGATTGGCCAGATGTTTGAGATGAGGCCACTGCAGTGCTGTTTTCTTGGTTGGAATATAGGACTTGTCAACAGGAATGAAGTCTCTAGTATATGCTTGCTGTAGTTAAATAGAGCTTGTTGCCCGAAGTCCTCTAACTTGAAGACCACTGACCCTTTTACTTGCAGTGATGACGTCCACAGCTGTCATGGTGCTCAGTCTAAGTTGCACGGGTTGAGTGACTGCATTTAAGTCTTCAAGAAGATCTTCCAGAATGAATGTAGAGTCACTTTGTGTGTCCAGTAGAGCATAAGTGAGTACTTTTCTTTGTGGCTCTTCCACTGTAGAAACGAGGACTGGCACTATGCTAGAAGTAGCAGAAGAGCTTTGTGAGAGTACATGGGCCGTAACTTTGTGAACTTCCTGACTTGCTTGAACTTCTGTAGAGGTTTTCTGTAATGCTTTCGAAGGTACTTTATCTCTTTCTTCATGCAAGCAAGTAGGGTGATTTCGGCCACATGTTCCACATTTATGTCTTCTTTTACAGTCTCTCACAATATGTCCTTTCCTAAGACACCCAAAGCAGAGGTGATTTTCCTGAATGAAAGTCTTCTTGTCTTCGATAGTTCTTTTTGCAAATGTAGGACATTGGGCAATGCTGTGTTTTTCATCTTTACAGACGAAGCATGACACCTTTGACTTGCTGGTTGTTTCAAACCTTTTAGAGACAAAATCCTTCACTTCAGCCTTTGTACTGAGAGCTTTAGCTCGCCTTGGAAACCTTTCGTCAAAATCCTTCAGGTTCATGAAAAGTGGGGAAGTAATGGGGTTACATGCTATTCTGGTTTCCTTCTGCATAAATTCTACAAAGCATTTGAAACTTGGATAGTCACCTGACGTATCCAGCTCTTCCACTATGATTCGATTCCACTTGCGGACAATCCATTCAGGAAGTTTCTTTAATAACTTGTGATTTTCTTCACAGTCATTTAATATGGTAAGTCCTTTAACATGAGGAATTGCCTCAACACATCCTTGCAGGAAGTCTGTGAAGTCTCGTAGGGCAAGAGGATCATTTGCTCCGATTTTGGGCCATCTCATCAACTTGTCTCGAAAAGCCTTCTGCAGTACAAATGAATTCCCATACCTGTCTAGTAAAACCTTCCATGCACCTTGGTATGCGTCCTCTGAATTTCTATAGAAATATCCTTTCACCGCTTTGCGAGCTTCTCCAGCGAGGTAGTTCTTAAGGTAGAACATTTTTTCCCCAGGTGGGATGGGCTTTCGATCAATAAGGGCCATGAATGACATCTTCCAATCTATAAATTTCAAAGGATCGCCAGCAAAGATAGTGGGTTCAGGAACAGGTAGTCGATGTGTGCTTAGTGAGTCTGCTATGGCTTGAGCTAGAGCAACATTTTCCTGAGATGGCTGTAATTCACGCTCTTCGAAGAATGTCTGCTGAGGTAGAAAAGATTCAGTTTCTGGGTTTAGCTGAAATGTAGGCTCTGTCCTTTGACAACCAATGTGAGTCCTAGGGTCTATTTCTTCATCACCACCTTCAACGATGCCTTCAAGATTCTTATACACTTTTACACGAGCTGCCGCCACTTTTACTTCTTTATCTACTTGCAACTGATGCAACCTTTTTCTCTCCTTTTCTAGCTTTAGGTGCATTTCCATCTCCTTTTGCTTTATTTCCGCAAGCATTTTAGCTTCACAACACTTCCAATCGCTCTCCATTCTGTTAAGCTTCGCTTGCTGATCATGGATTCCTTGCATAGCTTTAGCTTGCTCTTGTTTGGCTGCAAGTTCTGCCTCTGCATCAGCTCGTTTGCTTGAAATCCTGGAAGAGGTCTTTGACTGTTTGCTTGATCCTAGCGATGACTCTGAAATGACTGTGTTTGTTTTTGTGCATCCAAAGATAGATTCATACTCGTCCTTATTTAGAACTTGTCTCACTCTTTCCTTTACAAGCTCTTCATTGTAATCTTCATCTATTATTTCAAGCCGTTTACTTACAAGATCACTGATCTCACCAGTCAGTGCGGCACAAGCATCCATACGTTTGACAATGTCAGGAGAAGTGGCATGATTACGCAGTATTGGTTTATAATGATGATAAACTGAATTATGTTGGCTTTGAATGTCTTTTTGTATTCCTTCAAGATTCTCACGTGAACAGAAAAGTTTCAGTCTCGATCTACTCTCCTTTGCGCTCTCCTTCCAATAGTTATAAGCTTTATAAAAAGCCTTCTCTTGTTTCTTGGCTTCCTGTTCGCGCATCTCCAGACCCTATTCTGTAAAGCTTCTTTCGCGTGAGCTTGACCTGATCTGCTGCACAGATGGATTGCTTATTTCTTCCGCTCTTAGCGACATCTCTTTTACTTGCTCAATTGCTTGTGCTACAGTATCCCTTTCCATAGACTCTTCCTCATTCACAACTTCCATAATAATCTGGGAAGAACTTTAGCGGTAATTAATACCACTCTCACCAGACCTCTAGTAAGTAAAAACTCAAAGGATATTGGAAACAAACAGCAATATGTGTATACAAATTTCAAACTCTAACTTGTAATGTAAACCACCAAAAAATTTTCACAAAAGTATAATTAACTTCAGCACTGACTATCTCTTTGAATAGACAATAGATTGAAGTTTCTTTAAATGATGCTCAAATTTCAGTCAAATTATGAATTCAAATTTTAAATTGTGAAATAGATGTATTGTATTTGCATCAATTATTCCTTTCACGTTGAAGTCCTTTGCAATTTAACCTTTCATTTCAAATGAAATGTTCTCTATTCCTTTTGAGTAATTAAATTTACAAAGTACAGGTTGACTTGAAGCAGCTTATGTAGAAATATAATCGTTGTAAACTCTCTTGACACTCAAAGTCTCACTCTGCATCTGCTACGTAAAACAACAGAACACCGCCACCTTTCGACCTTGCTCTTTATACCTCTGCGATGACGACACGAACCCCAGCTGCTTGCTCCCGCAGAACTGGCTGTGCTGCGTTGTCGCGAAGAAGACGGTTGCGATGTAATAGATCGAGTTTCACTGTAGCTGCCCTTCGGTATCGATAAAAAACGGGACACAGAGTGCTTCAGACGGGTGCTTATCTCTCTTTTATTTCGCGCTTGCAGAGCGCCATTGAGCTTTAGTTGCGCAGCACCGTAAAACTACACAAAGAAACAATAATCAAATAAATATCATAAATAAGGTGCACATTTACAAAGAACCATAAAAAATAATAATAATTAACAGTAAAATGAATAAGAACAGATTGAAACAACTTATTAACAAGAAGAGCTTATAAAATACAAAGCGAGCCCATATAACTTCGAAATAAAGTACAAAATGCAACATGTGTGGGCTTCACATACCTCGCTCCGCTTTACCAAAGGGTACTAAGTTTAAAATAAAGTTGAAACAAACTGCATTCACCAAATAACAAAATTTTTCTTCATGTACTTAGAAGTAACATAAATCTTCACGCTTCTCCCTGATGATCTAATTACTTTTCATTACCCCACCCCTCACAGCGTAATGCACGTGACACGTACAATTAATTTAAAGAGACACAACCATTTTGCGGTTATTTACATATACAGTACTCCTAACTTAATTCAATTCATTTTTTTGTATTATATATATATATATATATATATATATATATATATATATACTGTATATACACTGTATATACATGTATATGAAAGAAAATAGCTTTCTTTCTCTTTTGTAAGTTTTTTGGATAAAAGAATATTCTAAATGCATTGCATAAATGTAACAATAAAAATAGCAGCAGTAACAGTAGTTGTAGTAATTATTATTATTGTTGTTGTTGTTGTTATTATTATTATTGATATAACTATAAAGTACACTTATTATAAAATAATTAACAAATGCTTTATTCATAAATAACCTATTATGGTTTTGGAAATGTGTTTGTGTACTATTCATTCTTAACATGAAGACTTCTTTTAGCAATTTATTATACTAAGCTTTTCCTTCAAAAAAATACTTTTAAGCTAAAAGGTAAAAGTAAATAAGACCATTCCGCGTACTATGGTTTATATACATCATACGGATTGCTGCCCAATAAGTCTCTGTCTACCCTTAGGCTTCCATCCACCTTGAGCTCACTTATTCCTCACCCTATAGGATGGACAGAGTTGGGCTAATTTCCAGGTTATTCATAAATAAAGCATTCCTGAATTATTTTATGATAAGTCTACTTAAATGTAATCTTTTATAGTTATAAAATAATAATAATAATAATAATTATTATTATTATTATTATTATTATTATTATTGTTGTAGTTGTTGTTGTTGTTATTGTTGTTGTTACTACTACTAGCCTACTACTAGTATTGTTATTGTTACATTTACGCTATGAATTAGAATAAGCTTTTATCCAAAAATTTACAAAAGAGGATCAAAAAAGTCAACAGTCTGTCATAATACACACTGCCAGGTTTATTGGATAATAATAATAATAATAATAATAATAATAATGTGCTGATTATCACAAGATTTTATTGCAAATCATTCTTATTAAATCATAGTATTATACGTAGTAGTTTTTTTTTTTATCAAATCTCCGTTTTTTTAAATAACAAAAAACAAGTTTTTAAGAAAAACTCAAATGAACCTATGAGCAGTTTAAAATTACTCCAGTCTGGTGGCAAAATTTCTACTGCTTGGTAATCTAAAATGGCATAAAGGTTGCATAGAATAAAGAAAATATTGTGCAAAAATATTCACTAATCATAGTCAGTCATCATCTATGCGGGTTTCCCCTTATAAACATGGAATTAATTCTTAGAATTGCTTAACTCTATAATGGCTAGTGGTCAGAATACAGAGACTTTTTTATCTTTTTGCATTAATTTCTTTCTGATTTCCAAGTGCAGGTGAACGATGAAACATCTAATGAGAACACTTCTAGAATAAATAATAAGTTCCCGCCCGGTTTCGAACCGAGGACCTTTCGCGTATTAGGCGAACGTGATAACCACTACACTACGGGAAATATGAATTTTATTAATTAATTAATTTATTAATTTATTTACAGATAGGTTTAAGGTTTTTGCTCAAGGGCTCAACAGTGGCAACTTGACGATGCTGGGGCCGGAGCACAACCTTCTGATCAAAATCCCTGTAACTTTCAACCTTCACGAAAGCCAGTTTCACTATTGTGCTTAATGGATTTTGGAAATGCACTTGACAATACTGTGCTTGCAAAACCTGTTCCAGCACAGCTGATCTTCTTGTCTTAAAATAACCATTACATTTTTTTTTTTTTTTTTAGATTTAAAAGTAGACTACATCTCAGTTAACACGGTGACTGGTTAGGATATTCACAACACACAAATAAGCAGTTCACACTGGCAGACTTCTCGTTAACCAACAACAACATAAAGCTACAAATAAAAGTCTAGCTCGATCTTAGAATTAATTTTGGATAATGTACAACGTCTCCATCTAGCGGTCAGAATATATAATAACTTCTTGCATTTATTTTTTTTGGGGTTTTACAACTGCAAATCAAATATACAGTACTCCTAACTTAATTCAATTCATTTTTTTTTGTATAGCGCTTTTAACAATTGTCATTGTCGCAAAGCAGCTTTACACAGTCATAAGAAATGATAGAAGTTTGTATGAAATGAGCATGTGTATGAATCAGAATGAGCAGATTCAAAGATTCAAGATGTTTATTATCATATACACCTAGGTACAATAAAATTCTTATTTTGTCTTAGCATGTTTTTTGTTATTAAATGCGTAAATAAATAAATAAAGTAGAATAGAATTTTACATTTACAGTATAAAGAACTCATAAAATGGTTTAACAACCGTTTCCTAGTACACTGTGGTAGAAGTAAACAATTAAAATGACAAAGTAGAGTGGAGACAAAGTGACATAATGTCCCTAATGTGAACAAGAAAATGGAAAAGAAATGTCCAAGACTGCGGCCAAATGTTTTGAGAATGACACAACTTTTTTCACATATTCACCAAAGTCTGCTGCTTTTATACATACATACATACAGTGGTGTGAAAAACTATTTGCCCCCTTCTTGATTTCTTATTCTTTTGCATGTTTGTCACACAAAATGTTTCTGATTATCAAACACATTTAACTATTAGTCAAAGATAACACAAGTAAACACAAAATGCATTTTTTCAATGATGGTTTTTATTATTTAGGGAGAAAAAAAATCCAAACCTACATGGCCCTGTGTGAAAAAGTAATTGCCCCCTGAACCTAATAACTGGTTGGGCCACCCTTAGCAGCAATAACTGCAATCAAGCGTTTGCGATAACTTGCAACGAGTCTTTTACAGCGCTCGGGAGGAATTTTGGCCCACTCATCTTTGCAGAATTGTTGTAATTCAGCTTTATTTAAGGGTTTTCTAGCATGGACCGCCTTTTTAAGGTCATGCCACAACATCTCAATATGATTCAGGTCAGGACTTTGACTAGGCCACTCCAAAGTCTTCATTTTGTTTTTCTTCAGCCATTCAGAGGTGGATTTGCTGGTGTGTTTTGGGTCATTGTCCTGCTGCAGCACCCAAGATCGCTTCAGCTTGAGTTGAGGAACAGATGGCCGACATTCTCCTTCAGGATTTTTTGGTAGACAGTAGAATTCATGGTTCCATCTATCACAGCAAGCCTTCCAGGTCCTGAAGCAGCAAAACAACCCCAGACCATCACACTACCACCACTATATTTTACTGTTGGTATGATGTTCTTTTTCTGAAATGCTGTGTTACTTTTACGCCAGATGTAATGGGACACGCACCTTCCAAAAAGTTCAACTTTTGTCTCGTCGGTCCACAAGGTATTTTCCCAAAAGTCTTGGCAATCATTGAGATGTTTTTTTAGCAAAATTAAGACGAGCCTTAATGTTCTTTTTGCTTAAAAGTGGTTTGCGCCTTGGAAATCTGCCATGCAGGCCGTTTTTGCCCAGTCTCTTTCTTAAGGTGGAGTCGTGAACACTGACCTTAATTGAGGCAAGTGAGGCCTGCAGTTCTTTAGATGTTGTCCTGGGGTCTTTTGTGGCCTCTCGGATGAGTTGTCTCTGCGCTCTTGGGGTAATTTTGGTCGGCCGGCCACTCCTGGGAAGGTTCACCACTGTTCCATGTTTTTGCAATTTGTGGATAATGGCTCTCACTGTGGTTTGCTGGTGTCCCAATTCTTTAGAAATGGCTTTATAACCTTTACCAGACTGATAGATCTCAATTACTTTTGTTCTCATTTGTTCCTGAATTTCTTTGGATCTTGGCATGATATCTAGCTTTTGAGGTGCTTTTGGTCTACTTCTCTGTGTCAGGTAGCTCCTATTTAAGTGATTTCTTGATTGAAACAGGTGTGGCAGTAATCAGGCCTGGTGGTGACAGAAATTGAAGTCAGGTGTGATAAACCACAGTTAAGTTTTTTCTCCCTTAATAACGTAAACCTTTATTTAAAAACTGCATTTTGTGTTCAATTATGTTATCTTTGACTAATAGTTAATGGTTTTTGATGAGCAGAAACATTTAAGTGTGACAAACATGCAAAAGAATAAGAAATCAGGAAGAGGGCAAATAGTTTTTCACACCACTGTACATATATATATATATATATATATATATATATATATATATATATATATATATATATATATACTGTATATACATGTATATGAAAGAAAATAGCTTTCTTTCTCTTTTGTAAGTTTTTTGGATAAAAGATTATTCTAAATGCATTGCTTAAATGTAATCTTTTATAGTTATAAAATAATAATAATAATTATTATTATTATTATAATAATAATAAAAAATAATATGTTCCCGTCCGGTTTCAAATCAAGGACCGCATGTTACGCGAAAGCAGATAGGTTAGAGGTTCTTGCTCAAGGGCACAACAGTGACAACTTGGCAATGCTGGGGCTTGAACCCCCAACCTTCTGATCAAAAACACTGTAACTTTCATGAAAGCCAATTCCACTATGGTCCTTAATGGATTTTGTAAATGCACTTAACAATACTGTGGTTGCAAAACCTGTTCCAGCACAGCAGATGTTAGTGTCTTAAAATAACCATTACTGTTGAGGAACACTTTGGCAAGCTAATAGTATTAAATAAACCTTGATGATGACATTCACATACTGTACATATGTATTCAGTGAGGAATGTATTACATAAAATAGTATTACATAAAATTTGATGATGACCTATTGCCCAAAAGGTAAATGGTTTATCCAACATGGCTGACTTTCTCTACAAAAACCCTAGAGCTCACAGAGCACCCAGAGCACCAGAGGATCACTCATAAAACCTAAGACATGATTAAATAAACTTTACAATTCTTGACAACTCTACTGGATGTGAGATGTAGCTGTTGTCGTCTAAGTTTAAATCTGTAACAGAGTCCCACTAATTTTAGTCCAAATTTATGAATGTGATAAGGTCACTGTAGCAAATATTTTTATACTAAACTACAAGTATACAAGGATTATGAACAATATGACTTAAAATTATGAGCAAAGGAGTAAAGAAAAGGAAGGTTAGAGAAAGACATTGGACAGAGAAATAAAAAAATAATAAAAAGAGTGTGTCAAATCACTCAGAATGCACACACAGACTCACACAAACACACATTCAAATGTGTTTACCCTTTTTATAAAGGAAAAGGATTATAAACCATTTGAATAGTTTCAATTATTTATTCATATTTATTTGTATTTTTTTGTATTCAAAGCAGCGGCGTAGTGGTAGAACTGGTAGAAGTGGTAGCGGAGTAGTGGTAGTATATAAAAAAGAAAAAAAAAGTATGTGAATTCCATGGTTTCAATTCTACCTATATTTTATGAGAAGCGTAAAAAGGTGCAAAGGGTAAAAGCTTATTTTTAACTTTAATTTTCTAACATTTCAAAGTTTATATTTGTATAATGTACAATGTATAACTGCAGATGAAATATACTTCTGGTTTGAACCGAAAATGAAAACAGTTCCAGGAGTGGAGCAAATATATTAAACATGTTCCCGCTCAGTAACCACGTGATGACCTGGGAGTTTGGACTGCTGTTTCTCAACACACCCACATCACCACAGCGTTATAATTGGCTAAATTATTATACAATCAATATTTCAGTTTTTTTTATCTGTTTGTTTGTTTTTACTTGCATGTGGGCATTTGTTTTTAATTAATTACAAACATGGCAATTTCATAATTAAAGCAATAAAAGTATAACATACAAGATTTATGTGTAAAAATGCACATAGATCCACAATATCCACATACTTTGCAATTGTGGAATTAAAAGTGTAAATACAGTGTAATATTTTAAAGTGAACTTTTTTAACCTTGTTAGAATTAGGATCTTTTTTATGAGATGTGCCATGGTTTTTCTCATATTTAAGTTATCAATTATTGGAGCCCAATAAAATGTACTTTTTGGAACGTATTTGTTCTTTAGGTTTGGAATAGTTTGACGTATTTTATTGGTGATGGGAGCACCTCCTATGGTTGTTATCTGTTTTTCCCCCTCCCAGTGTCATTACTACATATATGTACTAAATTTAAGATAAAATAGACATTTGTTTGGATAGGCTTCTTACAAAATTACACATACATTAACCATGGGATCCTTCCATTGTGTTGATCTACTATTCGTCCATCCATGCTTTAGCGCCTCCTACAGGTGTGGCATCACCGCTGAATTAAACTGGTGCAACTAAAGTACAGTTCTATAATGTAGTGTTTATCATCTTGGCCTAACATGTGAGTGTTTCCACCACAGGAAGCCTTCCTTTTTCAACATAACAAGCTGAATGTTTTATGTTTTATTAACAGAGGACTTGAGTGTTTATAGCTGCTGTAATATACACTAGTGATGATAGCTTGCGTCAGATTAACTATTAAAAAGTCTGATGTAAAACAAATAATAAATTCTGGAAAATAAATCTTTATAAACCAGAAATTCTGCTTGTTTGTTTGTTTGTTTGTTTGTCAGGGAGCTTTTGCGATTATCAGCTTTTATGTTATACTGTGCGTGTGTTGGTTTGGCCTCTAGTAGAACATAAAATACAGCTATTGAATTGTATTGATTTGAATTATTGGGTACCTTTATGCTAAATTTGTTTCTACACCATTAAAGAAAATAATATTAAATGTTCTTGGATGTGCGTGTGTGTGTATATAGCCAATTAAAAAATTTCCAGACTCTTCCTGTATCAGCCTGGTTGTGGGATTAATTGAGCGATACAGAGTATAACAACATGATGGCTTTTTTGCTGGTAATAAATTGGACTGTGTTTTAGCACTTTGGCATCTCGCACTAACTCATCTTTACGTTCACAGATGGTGTGAAATTGAATTGAATGCGAATGCTTCCTGTTACAATAATAAGGCCATGTGCTACACGGCTTCCCTCACTGACGCTGCCAATGAGTGTATTAAACACCGCTAACCCAGGCAGTCGGTCTGATTTCAACCCCAACTCTGGCACCTTGTCTTGCGATGGCAGTTAGATGCACTTGGATCTTTTGAGTCAGATCATGGAAAGCTTTGTACACTAATAGTGTGTTATATTTTCCTTGGTGGTGGCAAGGAAATGGCTCATGACACTTGCCAAAATCCTGCAGAGTACAGGATTGTCTTTGTGGGCTATAGGAACTGTTGCAAGCAAGCCATGACCACTACATAGTAAAAGGTGCCAATTTCCAGAAAAAACTAAACAAAAAAACTTTAGGCTCTCCAAGGCTGGGCTTTAGTCACGGTCAGTTCCCACAGCTTTCATAAAATATAAAATTGCAGAATAATTGCCTTGACAGATGGAAATATTGATGGAGGTCACCGGTTCTATCAATGTACAGTGCCAAAAGTGGCACACAGTTTTTAATGCGTGCATGTCTGGAAGGCCATCAGCTAGTTTGCAGCTGCTGAAAAGTCAAATTCAGCACTTCGAATTCTCCTTTTATGAGTACTAGGATGACCGAGACTGAAATATTTCAATGTAGTTCCCTCAATCTTCCTGAAGATGTGTGGTATACTGTTGATTGTATTAGCTGTTGTTGTCCTTTATATTTTATGGCAGTTGGCATTACCGCCACCTTCTGGTCTTGATCTCCTTTATCTACCTTTCATTTTAAATCCTCTTTTATCAAATACTTTCTTCGAATTTTCTGAAATACTTTTCACAGTGTACTCAACCTCTCCAAACTCCCATTGCTCCTCCCCTGCTCTTACTAAATGACATGGCCTTGTCCCAACTTAAACATGCAGATTGCTGAGTTGATTTTGGTCACTTTTAATGCTTAAGCTAAGGGGAAAAAACTAAACAAAATAAAATTAATAAATGAAATAGAAAAATTTTAAAAAAGTATATATATGAAAGATTTTTTTAATTTTTTTTACTTAATATGATTGGGTTTGGGGGCGGCAATGTGGCATAGCACTGTTGCCTAGCACCTTTAGGCTCCGGGTTTGATTCCCGCCTCAGTGTATGTGAGTTTGCATGTTCTCCCTGTATTTGGTGGATTTCCTACCACAGTCCAAAGACATCCAGGTTAGGCTTATTGGTGTTCCCAAATTGCCCATGGGGTGCAATGGATTGGCACCCCATCCAGGGTGTAGCCCTAAGTCTCCTTGGCTCTAGGCCCCCATGACCCTGTATACAAGATTAAGGTAATGAGTAATGGTTGCGTTAATAACAGTTGGGTTAGTATTTGGCATTCATGTAGCACTGATCACATTTGGGATATACTGGAACACCAACTGTACTCCAGACCTTCTCAGTCAAAATCAATGCCTGACCCTCACTAATGCTCCTGAATAATTAAACTTGATTAAATGTCTGCATACTTTTGGCTGAATAGAGTATAAATGTACATTATCCTGGTGATATTATCCACTTAAAGAACAAAAAATTCAATGTTCAACAGCACAGAGCAAACCACCATTTCTGAAGCTTTTTAAATTTAATGCGTAAAAGTTAATGGTAATGTTAGGTTAATATAAGAAAAACGGGATCCAGTGAATTGCACATTGATTTGTGACAGAAGACAACCGGGAAATTCCCACTGCGTGTTCTTTCGGGAAAACCAGCAGTAAATCATTTGGATCGAGTGTCCTGGTCGATGGATCGTCAGGTCTGATCGTGTGACGATAGAAAAGTCGATGGAAACTGATGCACGCGAGACTCTAACGGATGCGCGTGATGCTACTCAAGGATGAACGGCTTCCCGCGGAGCTCGTGCTACCATAAATATGCCTGAAGAGCGCATCGTAAGCTGTGTAGATGGTCTGTTACCGGGAAGCGTGCTTACTAAATTGGACAATTCCTTTCGAGTAGCTGCCAATCAAGCAGTTAATGAGCTATGAGTTATTTAGACAACTGTCTGGTTACGCACTGGGCTTGATCACCTTTTGTGAGAAGGAATATTCTTATAATAAGTAATGGGTAGTAAAGCATTAGGTAATAATTTAGTGTTATTTCTTTTCCAAGATTAGTTTGAAAGATTCATAAACATCATTATCTTAGGTGGCCTTTATAGGGGGAAAAAACGTCTTCTTTGTATATATGTCTTATGCGGTTGTTTGAGGCAGCATGTAGCTGAGTGTTGCATTTCCAAGGTCCGGGTTCGATTCCCGAAACAGGCATGGAGTTGGTACGTATTCCCTGTCCTTGCTGGGTTTCATTCCGTAGTTCAAAGACATGCAGATTAGGCTATTTGGTGATCCCAAATTACCTGTGATGTATTGGCCCCCTGTTCAAGGTGTACCCTACCTTGTGCCCTAATAATCTGTCTTAAGGGTTAAAGCTTGCACCTCTAGGGTCCAGGTTCGATTCCTGACTGGGGGTCTGTGTGCATGGAGTTTGCATGTTCTCCCCGTCCTTGCTGGGTTTTCTTTGGTTTCCATAGTCCAAAAACATGCAGATTAAGCTGATAGGTGTTTACAAATTGCTCTTTGTGTGTGAATGCTGACCGGAGATTCTACCATAGTTGTAAAAAGGGAATAAATACAGTGGTAACCATTTGCTTTCATGGTCTCCCAGACAACAACAAAACAAGAAACTAAAATTGCCCCATTTAAGCCTCATTAGTTTCAGACCGCTTGTTCCATTTGGTGACGCTAGGTGGCGGTAGAACACTAGTAATTACTGGCTCTAAGAGAAAGTTTGATAGATGGTTGTACAGCCATCTGTTTTTAGAAAAAAAAAACGCAAAAGTATAGCAGAACGACTACCGCACATTTCTGGTCTCGGTTTTTTTTTATTATTATTATTGTTTCTTTCTGATTTTTGATTTTTTTTATTTTACAGGTCACTTTGGTTGATCAGCAGAAACCCTGGATGATTGAGCGCTCGTTCCTCGCATGCAGTTCAAACTGCTCAGGAAACATTTTCTTCATATTTCCGTTAGGTCACAGTGCACAGTGCACAGATTGTTGTTTTTATATTCGTGTAAAGGAATTACGCATAATGCTCGCACTGTGCATTATGATTAGCGTTTGTCATGTTGCAGAACACCAAGACACACCAATGTGATGCATAGAAAAAAAATCTTTAGGATGTTAACTAATAGCATTAATGGTTTGAAGTATGGTCAAGCCCGCGACCCTGAATACAGGATAAAGCGGTATAGAAGATGAGTGAGTTTGTGTGTGTGAGTGGGTATGGTCAAGTTGGCTGCTTTGCAATTGCAATCGCAACTAATCCTTATACAATTGTTATTTAATTATATCCTATCCAGGTTCTGGAGGCAGGCAGTTTTGCATCTCTTCTCTCTCTCTCTGGTGCATGTTATTAAGCTCTCCAACAGCATCTTTCTTTTAATACAAGTCGTCTGTCCTCACACTCTGGGTACTAAACTGTACCTTACTGGGCTGGTACACTTTTGGTACCTTTGTTGCATACTATATACCCCTATAAACCTTTATACCTAGAAAGGTGCTCCTTTTTATTTATGTACATTATACTATTAGAAAGTTTTCATGTAATAGATACCTGAGTACCACATTAGTCACAAGGAAAGATGGGATTCTCTTTCGCTCTCTCTTTGTTAGTTATTATTATTATTATTATTATAAATTCAACATATGGTGACTTGTATGAACCTCAGAAAAGAAGCAGTCCACTACACTTTAGTACTCATTTTCTGAGAGTATATCCATGTGTGAGTCAGTGTTCATGGGAATCACTGACCTGTTCGCACGTTCTTTTAGGACCTATTCTTGTTTTTTCCCCCCTGTATGATTCATAATTGCCAACTTCCTCACTTATCTGATTATTAAAGCACAATGTAACTCCTTTCATTCAAAGTCACCGAGATATATATAAAAAAAATAAGATCACAATCATCATCATAGGCCTAAAAGTATAAAAATCACCGGAAGTTTGCTATTCTGTTGTTGCGTGAATATAACTGACCTTTCAGGAAGGACATTATGCATGTCTATTATTATTATTATTATTATTATTATTATTATTATTCACCATGCAATGATGAATTGTTTTCCATTGAGATAGATAGATAGATAGATAGATAGATAGATAGATAGATAGATAGATAGATAGATAGATAGATATCAGTTTGTTTTACAGCTTTTGCAGCTGATGGAACTCAGACCGAGCTCGAGCTCAAGAAAGTTGTGCTTCTCATCTCATGTGCGCGCCTCTCTCTCTCTCTCTCTCTCTCTCTTACAAACACACACACACGCGCGCGCGCGCTCACCAAAGCATGCAAACATGCAAAAACTGCTTCTTTTTTTCGACCTGCTCAACTGTGCAATTCTTCTACTTCTTTTTAATTATTTATGGAAAAAATGTCCCTATTCTTCATCTTATTATTATTATTATTATTATTATTATTATTATTATTATTATTTGCAGTATTTACAGTCATCATTCTCACGTCACCTTGTATTTTATTAAATTCAGTCCAAGTGATAGAAATAGAAAAGATAAAGCATTTGTTTAACCTTTAACTAATATTTTGCTTTACTGTTTGATGTGTGGGTTCTTTTTGTTCTGTATGTTTTTTTTTCTCTCTTTTTAAAATCTAATAGTATTATTGTTTTTTCTTTGCATCCCAGGGGCCAGACGACAGGAGGTAGCATTGATAAATATCCCTGTTGATCACTTGATTGATTACCTCGCGCGCAGGTCACGCGGGCGCGCAGTAATTTCCTCGTGCCCGCGGCTCCCTTTTCACTTTCAGCCCTGGCGCGAGCGCCCCGACATTACAGATGACGGGTTTTACTTTAACCCTTTACATGCCTTTGCGCTCTCCGCTGGATTGGGTTTGTAAATAAAAAAGGTGAAATGATCGGAGTTGGTAAGAAGAAAATGTAAATAGAATATGCATATGTGCAATAATTTCAATAATGAAAGTGCACCAGTTTAGACAGATCTTTACACCAGTAGCTTAATACATACAGCTCTCTGTAAACGAGCCAGGTCGGGGTTTGGTGATAAAGTGTGTAGCGTGAAAAAGAAATGAAAGACAGAAAAAGAAAAGAAAGAAAAAATGGAGTGGGGAGTTATTGTGCTTTGCGCCGAATAAACGAAAAAATGATTCCATTTAGGTTAATGGAATCTCTCCATCTGCCCACCGCCCTCTTTCCTGTTTGTTTATTTATTTACTTATTTATTTAGCCATTTTTTGCCGCACTGAAATAATTTTGTGTTTGTATGTATTTATTTATTAATCGTTTATTTATATATATATATTTTTTTTTCATTTAAACGTTAACTTTGCTTTTTTGTGTGCTAAAAGCAGAGTAAAAGTAAAATTTAAAAACCAAACCAACAGTTTCGTCTTTGCAACCTGCTACTGGGCACACAGATTTATTAAATAATAATAATAATAATAATAATAAAAATAATAATAATAATAATAATAGAATATGTATTTAAAAAAATGTATAAATATATTAATTTTTCCTGTGCTTAAAAATCTTTAAATCTACATCGTGTCAGTCAGGAGGGTCAGCTATTTGTCAGGAGTGAAAGCGAAATTTCCTGCTCATGCGTAATAATATCAGCTTTAAAACCCCTGTAAAAAAAGAAACAAACCCAACAAAAAAAACTTTAAGATCAATACTATGTGCTGGGTGGGGGGAGGGGCGTCGAACGTTTTAAAGGGTTCATGAACAAGGTCAGCATGATGTCACTTGCCTCTAATTAACGAGCAATTAACTTAATGACCCACAAAAAAGAGCAGAAACTGGCAATAAAGTCATCAAGTAGAGAATCTTATTAAAATGTGTTTTTGTTCTCTTTTTTGTAGTAAACAATATAGCTTAACAAACTATAAAAAAATTTTAAACATGTGAAATGATTTCTTGTTAAATAACAGGGATGAACTGGAGGCTCGCGCACGCAGGGTATGAGGGCATTTAATTCATAGCGCGCCAAAGCCACTTCTCAGATTTATAATGATCACCGTTTGCCCGTGCACGCGCCAGCCACAGACGAGTGTGTATGTATGTGTGTGTATAGATAGATAGATAGATAGTAACACAGAGGCAGGTTGTAGGTGTTATAGCGCACTGTATTTTTTACATATAGTCATTATAAACAGGGTAACGTGAGAACTGACCAGATGATCATAGTGCAGTGCTAAGAACATAAAACTATAAGATATAGAAAAAGCATACAAATAAAGCATATAAATCACAAGCAAAAAAAATTAAGTGAATGGAAGCGAAATGCAGTGTAAACTTGTAAATGTTCAATTCTTTGTGGCAAAGTAACAACAGTGCAAATAGTATAGTATTAATTGTGCAAAGAACAGCATGAAAGTGACAATAAAACTGTCTGTACGTAATGAAAAAATATGTAACAGTGAGAGGAACTGAGCTAAAAGCTTCGTGTGTGTGTGTGTGTGAGTGAAACTTTTTCCTCCTCCTTCCTTCCTAATGATAGCCAAATCTCAATTAAAATGCACAAGCGTAAATGGAGAGGTTTTTTGCATTAGACCCAGTGATTTCACCCAGGAGTGATTAATGC
Source organism: Clarias gariepinus (assembly GCF_024256425.1). Taxonomy (NCBI): domain Eukaryota; kingdom Metazoa; phylum Chordata; class Actinopteri; order Siluriformes; family Clariidae; genus Clarias; species Clarias gariepinus. The sequence continues at coordinate 29,252,337 of NC_071110.1, read as the reverse complement.
GCTGCATTTCAAAAGAAAAAAGAAAGAAAGAAAAGGCGCTCCGGACGCGGACGCTCGGGACCACTTCATTATAATTAATGTGTCCGGTTAGGCGTGGAGCTGCGGGGTCGCGCACGGCTCCGTCTCCGTCTCGCTGATCTCCCAACATCTGACACAAGTGGGATCTCTCTGCGTTCGCCCTCTGACAGGATCGGTAATAGCGGTTGATAAATCGCTCCAAACTTTTCTCTCTCTCTCCCTCTCTTTTGCTCTCTCTTTTTTTTCTGGGGCGCTGTGTGAGTGTGCGCATGTGCAAAGGTGTCCAAACTGACAATGCTGGAGAGATAGCGCGCCTGGATTGAGAATCAAGACAGAAGAAGAAGTAAAAGAAAGCAAAAAAAAAAACCAGTAAATTAAAAAGAAGGAAAGAGCAAAGAGGACAGAGAGCAAGAACCCGACGCGGTGAAGCCGTGCAGGCAGCATGAGGTCCAAAAGCAGAGCGAGGAAGCTGACCACGGGTAGGTGAAGTGCCTTCCTTATACATGCAATTTCTCAACAACAACACAAAGTTCAGCGAGATCTCCTGCATGTGCATGCCTAACATTTTGGGAAGCGTGAAGAGGACAGGAAGAAGTGATGACGGTGTGCGGCGTGTGCGCGTATCTTTGCGCGTTAAAACGCAGATGGCACAAGTTGCGCGTGGTGTCCAGGAAACTTCAGCGCGCGCTTGAAATAGTTGAGAGGGGGGGAAAGAATCAGCTTCTGTTAAGTCTGTGCTCAGTTTGTAACACAAATGCAAAAAAGCAACAAAAAAACTACCTTTGTTAGGTACCTGTGTTAGTTTCCAAGAAGCAGCGCTTTGTGCTCACTAATGCATTTTGTAGTCACTTTCATTTTCTTGTGAAAAAATAACAACACTGGATATATATCTGGAGATGTATGTGTGTTTAAGTGTGTGCTTAAGAAAGAGAGTGTGTAATGTAATATGTGCGCGTACCAATTTAATTTTTTTTATATTATTATTATTAATATCAGATAATCTGTGTTCTCTCGCGCGCGCACAGACACACACACACACACACACACACATCTTAAACCTGAACCTGGAGCAGTCACTAACAAGTTTTGTCTCCTTAATGCTTTATGACGCGTGCGCAGTAATTCACCCATGTGCCCACTGCACAAACTGGCATTAAGGTGGGTTTTATTTGTTGCTGTTATTTAATTAAATAAATAAAATAGCACCAAGTGATATTCTGTATGGATGGAAAAAAAACAACAACAAAAAACAAACAAAACATTTGTAGGCTATAGATTTTTGGCAATCTAGTTGATCTTCTTGAAAATATTTGTTTTAATCTAGCCTAATTATTAATGTACACTTTCATGTATTTGCTATATATATATATATATATATATATATATATATATATATGTTTAAGGCACTTGTAAAAGGTATAACGACGCAAGATTCTGAGAAGAAGATGGGGGAAATGGAGGAGGAGGAGGGAAAAAGTTGAAGATCATATTGTTGTTGTGAATTATAGCTTCCTTTCCTGGTGAACAACACCGCTGACTGCATGGCGACTGCTGGGGTCGCGCGAGCCTCATCCGCTCAATAAACTCCCTCTAAACTACCATTGTGTAGAGCGCACTCTCACACGATCTCGCTCTCTCTCTCTCTCTCTTTCACACACACACACACACACACACACACACAAATGCACCTGAAATGTGCATATTAAATGTACTTCACCCACAGTTCTGTCTTTACAAACATGCAAGCATCTCTTTCTGCTTAAAAAAGTGAATAAATATAAAACAAATAAAAAATATATATCTCATTCAAATACAAATTTTAACCTAACTGGTAGGGTAAACTGCGAAATTTTAGGACAGCTGGTAAAACTGGAGCAATACCATGTAGCAGAACCTTAATAAATCCAGTTCAAAACTTGCAGCGGAACTGCTTGAGAACGTGTGTGATGTGATACAAGGGAGTGTAGCTAGCATCAAACTTGAAGTTTGATATTATAACTTATAATTATATTTTTAGGAGGTGCAAGACATAAAAATGTCCCAAAAGAATTTTGGCAAAATATTCAACGATTTCATGTGTGACAATGTAAGTGCTATAGACTTCTCAAATCTGATTGGTGGTCAGCCTGGACAGTAACCAAAATCACATAATTGTTTACATTTAGGCTCTTATTTAATCGCAATGTTATAACTTTTTAGAATAAAAATGCAAGTAATTGTTGATATGTTGAAGATTTTCTGCAATGAACGAAATGTTTATTGGACTGTTATGGAAGGAGTCTCCAGTGTTAGTGCTTTTGAACAACAACCATAAGAGTTTTCAGGACAGAGGAGTTTCTGCTTGGTTTGGAGTTTTCTTTCTTTGTAACGCAAATGTGTTGAAAAGCTCGTGAGGGAATAAGTGCTAAGTGATAAAAGAGATGAACTTGTTTCGCGGATGTTCCAGAACATTAAATATAATAAACAGATAAAAAAAAGTAAGACGTGTTCCTGTTTAATTGCTAAATCATGAGAGGAATAAAACTCTTTGGTAACTCACATAATAATCATAATCATTATGGTCGTTGTGGATTAAATAATTTCACATGTCCTGGAATTTTTTATTATTTTTTTTTTAATACATAACCTGTAAAGTGATGATGACGAGAATCTGCAGGAGATGCAGCCCTGCCTGATATCACTCGATCACAGGCCAGAAAGCCAACGGCTCATTTCACCTCGACTAAATTATTTAACGCGCGGGGCAAATAACCGCAGTGAATTATGGGCTGTTGTGCAGGCTCGCTGCGGAGGGTGATTTGTTTGCGGTCACTCCGGCCTTGTGGGTTTGTTACTGCCTCCTTGCTTCTTTCTCTACAGCCATTCAAAACTCTCCGCTTTAGCGAACACAATTCCACTCCCACAAACGCGAACGCACGCGCTTGGTGCTCGAGGAAGGGGGGAAAAATTCACGAGATGACAGCGTTGCCATTTAAGTACAGCGGTGCATTTTGTTTCTACTCTTTTTTAAGAGCCCACTCTGCGCCGTTATAGAGGTGCCAAAAATAAAACCGAGTCAGAAACTGGCGAGAGAGAGAGCGAGTGTGTGTGAGAGAGAGACGTTCCGCCCTGTCGCACGAATCAAGCACACAATCCGAGAAAGTGGGATGGATAGTTCGTGGGAGACTAAAATATTATTATTTCCCCGAGATGAAAGAGAAATGCTTTTTGCATATTTGAAAGCACGAAGAGTGGAGAAGAAGAGAATGTTCCGTGGCCTCGAGCCAGCCCGCGCACGCTATTTCAATTCCCACACTCCTCGTGAAACGATGCCCGCGTGCGCTCGGTGAAGTGGCGTGAAGCTTGCGTTTAAAGGAACAATCCGAGGCCTGGTCTAAGCCGCGTGCTTTGCTGTGCATGTCACACAGCTCCAAGGCAGTCGTGTGTGTGTGTGTTGAGGATTTTGCCAGCATATTTCTTTGGTCAGCTCTGCATATGGAAGGTCACGCAGCACGTGACATGCTTATAATTAATATTTGCAACAAGAACAAAAAAATGCATTCAACTTTTTTAAAAGGCTACATTACATACACATAGATGAAATCCTTAGTGTAGTTCACTTAATATGTTAGCTCATGGTTAAAGTAATTGTTATTGTGCATGAATTATGGTTGTTGATTTGTTCTGATAGATATTTAAAAGAAAAAATTAATGCAAACTGTACAAAATTACTGATTTTTATTTTTCATATTCAGTGTCAGTTTTTTTTTTCTTGCACAAACCAGACACACAAAAATCCCAAAGTCTCTCCCTTACGCTTTTTCAGGCACTGTCTGTCGAACTCTCAAAGCTGATGCTAATGAAGTTTGAAAAGCTGCACATGTTAAGCGTGTCCCGTCCTCTCACACTTTACTAGTTCCATCACGTCTACGTCACGTCTTTCTTTCTTTCTTTCGACTTTAATGTGACTCGTTGCAGTGAAAGGGTGCAAATAAGTGCGAATTAAAAACAACAACAAAAAAAAAGATAAATGTGAATCTCATTGCTGTGACTTTGTGCTTCAGTGGATCGCACTTTTTTAGAGTTTATGAGTTACTGTTCCCAGTAAGGTTTCTGTATTCAGTGGTGAAGTTGAGATTGTGCTTGTTTTTAATTAAAGAAAAATAATAAAATCGAAACATCAATGTAACTTTACACGTAGAAATATATTGAAAAATGTCCGTGTTATAATGATGTTGAAATGATGAAACAATTTGTATACAGTAAGAGCGTTTTCAGAGAGCTCGTTCGTAAGTTCGTTCGTAAGTCAAACATACATAGTCTAGGTACTGGGATACTAATACAGTTGGCTATACGCAGTACATGACAGTTCAGTGTTCTTTAGAATCGTGATGGTTGAACGATTCTTGTTAAAAGAACAAGCAATATCTGCCATCCTTTCACCTCGCTCCATTCTCTAAATTATTTTCACTTTAGTCTCCATCTTTGAACATTCTGGAAAGTTAATTTAATCAGCTTTTTCCTTGCCTTTAACTTACAAAGTCTCTAATCGACACCTGATGATCATCCTGTTGCAGTCATGTGATTGTGAATTTGTGTATCCATGACATCATTTCCAGCATGGATGTGCCTGGGTAGCACATGTGACAGAAGTAACTAATTAACACACAAAAATCTTGTTTTTGTTACTGAAAGCATGTTTAATCCAATTTAACAATTCTAATGATTTAATAACAATGCATATTTTATATTTAACTTGTCTTGGCTGCATTTCCTGAACAAATCAGTATAAAACAAATCACGAAAATATCACTGTGACATATATGTCACATATGGCTTTTAATCCTGAAAGTTTCAGGAATTTTTAACAGGAATAATTTGTTCTGTCTTATATCGCCTACAGTATAATCCCACGTTAAGGAGAAGTGGGTCTGGGTTCATGAGTTTAGAGGTTCTACTTTATTCCGTCTTCGTGCTCTGATCAGCCATGTTAATTTGACCTCACTTGCTGAGCTCAGCGTTGATGAAACTGTTCCTGAGTAAGGTTTACAAATTTATTGGGCGTTTTATTAATTAATTAATAAATTTATTAATTCCTATTCAGAGTCAGTCCAAGTCACTGAATGAAGCATTTACTTCAATCAGTTTTTCTTTTTTTCTTTCCTGAATGCTAATGAAGACGAAAGTTATATTTTCATTTTTTCATTCATTGAACATTATTGCGTCTATCGCAATAATTTGCCAACAGCAATTACGGTACAGGTTTTCATTTATTGATGAATCCATAAGTCATACTTTATAAAAAAATATTTGAATTGTTTGAATTGTGAATGTTGCGAAATGTCCAACAGTTGTTGCAAAGCACTCCTTCTATAAAAGTTACAACATGACATCAATTCAGATGTAAAAAAAAAAAAAAAAAAATATATATATATATATATATATATATATATATATATATAAAACATAAATTAAAGTATTGATACAATTTTAAAGCCTGTTTGAGTATAAAATAACCTGAAATCAGACTGCAAAGCTTTTCATTGGTTACAGGATTTTGTTGATTGAGTGATTGATTGATTGATTGATTGCAGGTGATGACCGTCCCAGTGCTGTATCTAGCTTATATTTGTTTGTTGAATGTTATGAAAGGCAGCTCATCCTTTTTCTTATGTTATAGCAGTAATGAATATTCATTTTCTTAACAGCTTTTTTTCTAGTAGAATTCATACACAAGAACAATAACAAAAATCACAGTTTTTTATGTTACCAATTAATTAAAAGGAAAAAAAAAGTAAATCTAGAATATGCTAGACTGTTACCTCTGACTCATGACTGGAGACGCCTTACATATATGTTGAATAAACATCTTCTTATGGGGAAAAAAAAGTTTTTAGAAGTTGAGCTGATGAGACGACAGCTGAGCTGAGAGTAAGGACAGTGGGCGATGATAGGGATAGTGTGTAACAGGGCCAAGGGCTAGCCTGTTGTATTGCCAGTGTGTGTGTGTGTGTGCGAGGAAAAGAGAGAGGCCACTATGGGTTGTGATCATGATGGATCACATGTTCAGAAGGGTTTGATTGATCAGACAGAAGCCGCTGCGTTCGGTCAAGAGGTCTGATTACGGCCTGGGAATTCTCTTCTGGATGCTCTGGATGGAGAGAAGGGTTTGTGTAAGCGATAGAAATCCGGGGGTGTGGATGACAGTGACACAGTTCCCCTCATCCATCAACGCCTCCAAGTCACCATTCTTCCTCCCTCGTCTCTTAATAAGAGCCGGTCTGATTGCACACTCGACTATTTATTTAGCTGCTGCTCGACGATTGGTCACAGGTCAGGTCAGGTGGCCGTTTATTTGGGGATGTGATTGGTGTGAATGATGGCACCATCATCTTCTGGCCCTGTGGGGTAACATCTAACTTTACACAGCAGCTTTAAATGGATAAAAAGTATGATGTGTCATTTTTTAAATCCATATTTTGCCTTGCAAGTCGCTGCTGTCACAAGTGTGTGTGTGTCTGTGTGTGTGTGTGTCTGTGTGTGTGTTTGTGTGAGAGAGAGTGATGTGATGTCATACTTATCATACTTACTCCAGTAATATGTGAAGTGCTGCCCCTAGAGGAGGGCATCTGTGTACTGTTCTCTGTACAGTGTGTGTGTGTGTGTGTGTGTGTGATAAGAGCCATGAGAGCCATTCTTTCAGTTGTGTTTACCATGTGGATTTCAGTACCAGCACAGAACAATGAACTAACCCTATCATGGCCCTGAGACCTAAGGTCAGAGAGGCCACACACACACACACACACACACACACATATACTGTATATATATACACACACACAAAGTCCTGCCGCCAGTCTGCTCAGGATGCGTGCCAAAGTTGAGGTCATTACCTACATACGGACTCGAATGCTACAAATATTTTGTGTGTATTGTTAGTTCGTGGATGTGTGTGTGTGTGAGAGTGTGCGCGTGCTTGAGTTTGTCATTGTCATTACCTAATCGCAATGTTTTAGTGGGTGTGTGCCTCTGAACGTGCTTAATTCAGGAGAACACTGGCCTCCCGTGCTTGGTTCTTTGTGTTTTTGTAGACGTGCGTGTTTGTGTATTGAGTTTTTCTGAAATCCCAAATCCCAAGCCGTACCCTTTCCTGACGTCCTGCTGTAATAAAAATATGTGGTTTAATTGTTATTTCTCAGACATTTAGTCATTGATTTCATTTCTGATAATTGGGAAAATTTCACGGCACCAACAATGACATAAACATAAACGCATACTCATGAGATGGTCGGATAATCACTGATTTTCCTCTGAGACAAGAAAGACTTCGCCTGGATTTTAATTCGAGTCATACTGCACACGTGTCCGGGATTTTATGTATTCTCAGAATTCAAGTACCTTTAGCGGTTTATTATGAAATGAACGTACTATAGAGTTAATTATATACATTATACATATACAGGTTTTAGCGTAATGTATTAAAAATGACTAAAAGTATCTAATAAACACTCAAATGCTGTGCCACTTATAGTGTGGTTTGTTTACGTCATGTTTCATACAAAACAATAATTCAATCATCTGCTCCGCTCTCCAGTCCAGTAGGCGAAACTAATTGAGCAAAAAACGCAAGAATTCTTTTGCAAGTACCTTGTGTAAGATAGGACTGATTTGTATTTTTCATCAATTTGATCTCATTCGACATTTCAGTAAGTTTACCTTATTCAAAACCATGACTCAGTTTGGAACAAAAACAAGTAAGATGCAGTATGTATTATAAATGGTGGGGGCCGTGTAATCAGCAGGCAGGTCAAAAGTTTCGAGGAGAAGTTGTGCGAGCAGGTCTGCAAAAACAAATTACTTTTTCAAAAGCCTTCTACTTACTACTGTTTGGTTATTTCCACTGTTGTTATTCTTACTGTATCAGTAAGGTTGAGGTAATACAACAGGTGAGCAAACGAACTGATGCACAACTAAATTTTCAAAAGTTTTACTCATTCAAAACTTGTTTGTGTCAGTGCATCATGTCGTTTAAGTCATTTATGTAAAAGCCAAGCAAAGCGAGTTTAAATTTCTTTGCTGCTTATAGTTGCAGATGGGAATCAAGGTTCGGTGAGGTTTAATGTCTATTTCTTTAATATTTTACGTGTCTTACTTTTACTTGTCTTTTTTACATGTCTTTTCTAAATGTTTTGATTGTTTTTATATGCAAATATATGGTAATATTGTTGGAAATTGGTAATACTGGTAATATTTTTAGGTGGCTGGAACAGATTATCTGCATTTACATTATTAACTATGGAAAAATGTTATTTCGCAATAAGAAATTTCACCTTAAGAACTCACCTCCGCAACGGATTAAATTCATATGTCGAGGTAACACTGTACTGTAGTTTGGTAATAAATCTACTGTCAGCTATTCATTACAGTGCATTCAGTAGTAACACAATAATGTTCACGGAATATCTTTTGATCGCAAAAGTTGGATCATTAATAAGTCATGAAAAAATATAAATTCCCTTTTAATCTTTCCATCCATTTATTATCTTATTTCCTTATTTTTGTTTGTCTTCTCCGTTGCTTAGAAATATGTTTACCAGAAATGTTAAAGCTATTCGGCAGTCACGTTTTTGTAAAAAACATGAATACGTGACTACCGAATAGCTTTAACATTTATTTTTCTTCAAACTGACTCGTGTCTGGCAAAACAAAATGAAAAATTTGCCTTTTACAATAACTGTCTCTCTCTCTCTCTCTCTCTCTCAGTCAGATTTTTCATTTGTCCTTTGGCTCCGTGTCAGAACAGTAAACTTCATATAATACAACAATAACTGCAATATGCACACGTAACACAGGCCATGACTTTGTGAAATCCCCATCTGTGTGTGTGTGTGTGTGTGTGTGTGTGTGTGTGTGTGTGTGTGTTTGACAGTAAGAGATAAAGTAGAATGAAAGGAGTTCAGGCTCATTGTGCTGTTGAAGGTCAAAGGACAGGAAGATGTGAGGACACACACTAGCTTGGCCAAGTGAACTTACACAAACACACACACACACACACACACTCACACACACACACACACAGAGAGCCAGCTCTTTTGTAACGAATAACCTTTCCCCTTACTAGGCAGATAGGAAAGTAAATATCTGCAGATGATAAAAAAGAAGAAAAAAACAACATGAGAATGACTTTGACTTTGACATTTCTTTTTTTTTCTTTTCTTTTTGACAAATCTTTTATTACTAGGACGTGGATTCACACGCTCTAGAGGGTGCTTTTTTCCTCCAAAGCCATTGAATGTTTTTGTTTGCTTTTTGTTTTGTTTCTTAAGATCTTTGATGTAACTGATCAGCATTTTTGGTAGATCATGATCATCATAAGATTACGCTAAATTGAAGCCTAACCCAAAACTTTTAACCCATACGCATTGCTGCTACATGAGAACCAGGTGATCCTAATAAAGTGGACAACTACTATATCTAGTCGTACGTTTCTCTCTTTATCTAATACAGCGGTACCTCGGCATACAAACTTAATCTGTTCCCGAGGTGAGGTCTTAAGGCGAAATTTCATATTGTGAAACGTATTTTTCCATAGGAGAGTTTAAATGCAGATAATCCTTATCCTCTCACTTAACCTTAAATTATTAATCCCTTTTGGCATCGGATGCTTTTTTAGAGAAATTAAAAGTGTCTCTCTTTTCTTCTTGCTACCGTTCTTAATAACATTCTTGGTACCCATGGTGCTATGTCTTCATTAAATCTTGTACAACATACAAAAAATCCACACATAAAATTCATAAACTTTAGTTTCTACAGAAGTTTTAAATGTCTCCTGCACGTGCAACTTATCCAGCCCTCGGTTCGGTTTGTTTTTCCTCAAAATTGTGGCAAAATTTAAATTCCCAACTTTCGTGAGTGTTCGTATGCCGGGCTTTCACTGTACCACGGTGGACTTTTGATTGAAACAGGTAAAAAGAACTGTGAAGCCTAGTGTAGTTAAATGTTATTGCCTGTTAGAGGGAAAAGTATCATCCTTGAACCTTGACCTTTAACCCCACAGGTGTCAGACTGAAAGCAATAGCACTGATTGAACCGCTTCCTTTCCTGCTGCCCTGCCAGGTCACTCAGTATGAGAAGCGTAAGTCTCCTTACCTATGGAGGGGGATTTCTGGAAGTGCTTCAGGGTGGGTCCGACTTGATCCGATCTTTTTTTCCATTCCGACCCGGAGATGAGACGCTCGCGCATACGCGCCCCTTGAGGAAGAGAGCGAACAATAGAGACAGTAGAGATTCTCTTCCTCTCCCAGCGGCATTCCAAAGATTCCCACTGGCCCGGAATTCCAGGCCCGGCTCAGGAATCTCGCTCTCCCCTTCATTTCCTGAGATTGTGACTCTGCCACAAAAACAAGAGCGGCTGATGAGAGGCAGACATTAAAGGAGATGAAGAGGGAGACAGAGATGTGAGGAGAGGATAAGCAGGTGAGTGAGAGAGTAAGAGAGAGCGAGAGAGAGAGTGGCAGATCCTCAGGATGTCCTGTTTTGATTAGTGTAAGCATCTGCACCCTCCTGGAGAAATATTGTGTTCGGAAAGATTAAAGATCACTCGGGATGTTTTGGCATTCGCTCTGAACTCTTGGACAGATGGACAGTGTTTGGTAAACCCATTTGAAATCTGTTGATTCATTATTCCGGGAACATTGGGCGTGAGGAGGGGAATACACCCTGAATGGGACACAAGTCCATCGCAGGACAATGAACACATTCACACTCGCTCAAGGGGAAATTTTAACGTCCACCAGCTGTAATGTGATTGGCTTTTTAATCGGGGTCACAATGGATACAGAGCTTATCCTGGGCACCGAAAACACCTTGGATAGGATAGATTGCCAAAACGGGGCACAATGCATTAGCGTTCAAATCTGAGGCCAAATTACCAAATGTGCAAGTAGACTACCCCTCAGGGCACCATAAGAGGTTTTAAGTACCTACTCCACGAGGGTGACACCATGGCTTAATGTTCAGCACTGTCACTTTACACCTTTAGCATGGGAATCAAATATCCCCCCAGTGCACGTTCTCCCTTGGTTTGGTGTGTTTCTTCTGGGTATTCTGGTTTCCTTCCACAGCCTAAAGACATGTATTCCAAATTGCTCAAAGATTTGTCTGTGTTTGTACTCTGCAATTGGTTGGCACTGTGCCTTGTGCCATAATTTCCCCGGGATATTCTCAGGTCCTCTGCAACCGCTTTACAGGATAAGAGGTATAGATAATGGATGGATGGAATTACATCATGAAGACCATTAAGGCAACTTAAGGACTAGTAAATTAGTCCTTATGACATCTAGGGTGTTCACTTATTGTTATTTTTAGTGCTTTAATGGGTTTTTAAGCGATCCCCAAAGGGGTCTCTAGTTTGTTATGTCCTGAAGAGCTGTCCTGCAGTCCTGTCTGTGCCTATTGGGTTGAGCTTTTCTCTTTCAAAGTTGGGAGAAAACCAGAGAACTCAGAGGGACTATTTCCGTAACTCGCGCATAGGATTGAATTGGGAACCCTTGAGCGATGAGGTGGAAATGGTACCAAGTGCACCATCATACCAACATTGCCCTCTTACCTTGCACAGCTGCTGGTGCCTGCTTTTTACAATTGACATGGTCAGCTTATTATTGCTCGAGCAGCCTCATAGTTACATCTCTTACAAAACATGATGTATTATTAATCAAATACAGAGTGCCTAGCTTATCGGTTACAGCAATTAATTGCAATGATTACCATTTATCATCTATCCATCTATGAAGTAGAACACTTACTGCATCATGTGTTTGGTCATGGAAGACCTGTCAGGGTACACTTGTTGTGGTACCAACCAAGCTTCCTCATAGTGACTACTGGAAATCTGGATGTTCCTCATGTTTTTAATCTGTGGAAGGAAAACAGGAGTAGGAAAGCCACAAAGCATGGGAAGAACATGGAAGGAAATCAAATTCCTCAGCTGTAGATTTCTATAAAAATGTGTCCTGAGAATGTTAAACTTTTGTACAAGTTGTTTAAATGAGCCAAAGATATTGTCAATGTAAAGATCGTATAATGACACAACACCACACTTAACCCAAACCCCGAAAGCATTATCCGTATAGGATGGAGCAAGCATACAGTTCCCATTCAGTGGTGCTATCAAAGATAGATCAGGAAGCGTATCAGAAGGAGTGTATAACCAGTGGGTTTGAGGTAAAACAAAATCTGGGCTGTTTTTGTGGCAATTTAGCACATAATAATGATGAGAACGATATTGATCTTAATGATGCTTCCTCATAGCTACCCAGGCGGGAGAATTGACATCATACTTCGCCCAGAATAACACAGCCCTCACATTAGCAGCCCAGTAATAATAAAGAAAGTTTGGAAGTGCCATTCCTCCTGATTCACCGAGCCTCAGACACTTTGTTTAATATGTGGTTGTTTTTTATTCCAAATAAAAGTATAAATATGACTACTTAAGTTATTAAAAATGATTTTGTTAAAAAGATTGGAAGACACTGAAATAGGTAAAGGAATTTTGGATTCTGATAATTCTCCTTGTACAGATCGGCATGGTTATGTGTTACCCAAATCCCTAGATATTAGATTTTTTTGGGACTCATCTTAAAGGGCATTTTTAAGTGGCATCATTTCATTTTTTTGTAGATTAACCTTGTAGCCAGATATTTCACCAAAGTCTTTCAGTAAATCCACAAGTTTTGGTACTGTAGGATATGAGGAGGATCGGATATGAAAAGCAGCATGTCATCAGCATAAAGGGGAACTTTGTGTTCCACACCCCCATGAGAGATACCTTTAATACTGGCATTTTCCCTTAATGCAATAGCTGATGGTTCAATAGCCACAGCAAAAAGAAGAGGTGACAAACGGCATCCCTGTCTCGTACAACACTGAAGCTCAAAGAAAGGGGACAGGTTGTTATTTGTCCAAACACCAGCCAGTGGGGATGGGTATAGCCTTTTATCCATGATATAAATTTAGGGCCAAAACCAAATTTACCAAGAGTGTAGAAAGGAGAATCCCAATTCACTCAATCAACTGCTTTTTCTGCATCGAGGGAAATAATTGTGTCCAAATTTGTCAGATGGAGATGGGTTATAGATAACATTCAACACAATGCATAACTTTCTCCAGACGGCAGGCCAAAACTTTTGCTAAGATTTTCGTATCTGTATTCAACAATGAAATTGGACGATACTACAGTCAAGAGGGTTGTTCTCTTTCTTTAAAATTAAGGAGGTAACTGCTTGGCACATAGTTGGAGGTAATGATCCAGAAGAAAAGCTTTTTCGGTAAACTAACGCCAACAGAGGAGAGAGCTGATTGGAAAAGGTTTTAAAAATTCTGAAGAATATCCGTCTGGTCCAGGTGATTTACCAGATTGCATACTTCGTATTGCTAGGGCTATTTCTGTATCAGATATAGACTCATCTAATTGTATCTACACTTATTGTAGAAATACATAAATGTAGAAAAAAGGCCTCCAATGTCAAAGTGTCAACAGGTGAAGGAGCAGTATATAGTGATTCATAATAGTGTAGGAAACACCTACTGATTGTTAAATTATCAGTACACTTTATACCACGATCATTTTTAATTTCGGGTATAGCTTGTTTAGCCGATCAATGCCGCAACAGATTGGCCAACAGTGCTTATAAAATAAGGAGCGTAATTTTAAAACCAGATATTCCACTTGTTTTGTCGAAATTAAATTATATGTCGCTTGTAATAGTAGGCATTGTTTGAGTTTAGTTGGTGAAGGTGACACCCTGCATATTGAATCCAATTCCTTTATCTCATTTGCTAATTTTGTAAATTGTTCGCTGGTCTCTTTATTTTGTTTTGCACAAAATGAAATAATCTGCCCTCTTAGATATGCTTTTAAGGATTCCCAAACAGTTGAGGATGACATACCTGGAGTTTGGTTGACATAAAAAAAAAAAAACCTTTATCTCTGATCTCAAAAGCTCACAAACTTCTCATCTGAAAGAAGCAAAGAGTTAAATCTCCAAGGACGATAGTTAGATCCTGCACTGGGGATATGGATTGACAGAGTCAGTGGAGAGTGGTCTGATATCACTATGGCTTTAATCCGAATCTGTTACAAGAGGAAGAAGCCTTAATCTACAAGATAATAATCTATGCGTGAAAAAGTATTATGTACTGGAGAATAAAATGAGTATTTTAGGATTTTAAGTAGGATTTCGGAAACATCTGCCAATCCATAAGCCTCCAGGAAACTTTGTATAACTTTTGCTGATTTGAACGTGGATTTTTTTTTAGGAAACTTCGATCTAAAACAGTGGAAAGAACGCAATTTAAATCACCTCCTATGATAAGGTGGTGGGTTGTCATATTTGGGATCTGAGACAGAAAGTTAGCAAAAAAAAAAAAAAGTAGGAGCCTGTATACTTGCCCAACTATGATAATATAGCGGCCAGCAGTATCTGCATCTACAGTTGTTGCTACAAATGGTAGGTTTTTATTAATCAGAATAGCAGCCCCCCTCGCCTTTAAACGGAAGTTGGAGTGATATACTTGTCCGATCCACTCCTCCCTTAATTTAGATTGGATGAAGAAAAGCAATATCAGCTTTGAGCTGTTGCAAATGAATAAGGACTTTTTCCTTTTCACAGCTTAAGAGATTTAACATTCCAACAAACAAAATTGATTAAACATCCATCCTGTCTAGAAGAAACACATATTTTTGTCATAAAAAGTTAATAGCAAAAGTGAAGCTGCAGATTTACAAAAAGTAGGACAGAGCCACGAAAAAAAGAAAGCAAGAAAGAAAGAAAGAAGGAAAAGAGAGGAAAGAAAGAGAATTTTAAAAAGTACTGCTGACAGGCCTGAACCCTAACCCAATCACCCATTAATACCAGGTGATTAACCCAACCCACACCAACAAATCCACACACTGTGCTTATCTGGATCCTATTGATACATATTGTACCTCCAAACAGTCCTGATGGTAGTGTAACTTGGCGACAATGGTGCACGGTTTTCCCTTCTTGCTTCTTTGGGCCAGAACTTCTATATGAATGGTCAATAAGGAGGTCCTTTTTCATCTGCAGAACTTAGGTCGGTCAGTAATATAGAAACATGCGCGGTGGAGCTTGACCGCGGTTCTTCCGGAACGCCCAGGATTCGAATGTTACATCTCCGTATTTTCCCTTCCGTATCGTCATACCTCGCTTTCAGTTCGGTCATTTCTGCCTGCAGGCTCGTTATAGTAGTTTGCATTGAGACCACTTCATCTGACCATGTAGACAGTCCGCCCTCCATGTCCCTCACAGAAGACTTAATCTGGTCCGTTTCTGCGCGGGTTGACGTAACGCAGGCTGACGATTTCGGCCTTGAGCGTCTGTAGCTTACCCTTAATAAGTTCAGTTCTTCGGTCGGTGCACTCCTCAATTCTTCTTTAATTACAGTTAAAATGTCCCTCTTGAGGGATATAAGAATTTGGGATTTGTGGTCTTCGAAGTAACCTATCACTAAGTTATGATTACGTATTGCCGGCCAGTTACTAAAATAAACTAGAAATTTAAAAAGGATTTTAACATATTAAATGTTATTATTCAGCGAGAGCCGACAAAACATGTCCTACTCCATAATAGGCTCTATAGCCCCAACACCCCCCCACCCTCCACCCCCCCATCCCCCTCCCCCCCTTTCAATAAACATGTTAGAATTCTCCTTTGGCGAATCAAGGAATCATAATAAGAGTTAATAATGATTTACAGCCCTGCTTGCGGTGAATGCTGTGGTCTGTTTGGTGCAGTTGTATTAATATCCAGATGTTTTTATGGAATTAGACGGTATCTTTGTATGTGTGTGTATGTGCGAGAGAGTGTGTGTGTGCATGTTGATATGCTCCCTCCAAGAGACTTTCTGCAGTCGTTTGGCTGCTGAGGCCGTGGCTTTTTTCTGCTTGTCAAACAGACATCAAGCCAAGGGACCTGGGCGGGAATGAGGGTCAGAAGCAAGGTTTTTCGTGTGTGTGTGTGTGGGTGTGTGTGTGTGTGTGTGTGTGTGTGTGTGTCAGTGTCCCCCTGTGTTTAGTGGGTCAAGGAAGAAGCTAATGAATTTCATCCCAGTGGTTATCTCTCTCTTTCTTTCTTTCTGTGTCACAGACTTACATCTTCACATTGCCCCGTCTCTCTCTCTCTCTCTCACTCTCTTACTCTCTCTCTCTCTCAGTTCAGCAGCAGCCTGGTCGGGGCAAAGTGTAAATTTAGCTCCATGTATACCCGGGGTCTGGCGTTTCACAAGTGTGGGATTGCGATGGCAGGATATGAAGAGAAGATTAGGAGAAAGAGGAGGAGGAGGTTTTTTGCCGTTTCCTGGCTGGAGCGAGTGAATAGAAGAACGAAGGAGTGAAGTGTTTTGGGAAAAAAATCAGGGGAGAAGTCTCATTCGTCAATGAAAAGAGATACCGCTCTGACACTAGAAGAAGTGCTGGCCAAGCTTAACATTGAGCCGCACACACACACACACACACACACACACACACACACGAAAGAAAAACGACTGAGAAAGGGAAAAAATGCTCCAATGGTTTTTGCAGCATTTGTGCAAGTAATACAAAAATAAACTTTAATAGCTTCATTGTGATGGGCGTGGCCTCTTTCATGGAGTTTGCATGTTCTCCCCGTGCTTGGTGGGTTTCCTTCGGGTACACCGGTTTCCTCCCACAGTCTAAAGACATGCAGATTAGGCTAATTCTCAAAATGAGTGTGTGTGTGTGTGTGTGTGTGTGTGTGTGTGTGTGTGTGACCTGCAAAGGAGTGGTACCCTGCCCAGGGTGTTACTCGCCCCGTGGCCAAAGTCTCCCGGGATAGGCTCCAGGCTTACGACAGGTTAAAGAGATATAGAAGATAAATAAAATAATATAATATAATATAATATAATATAATATAATATAATATAATATAATATAATATAATGACATAGTAAAATTTAAAAGAACTTTATATTTCTGTTTTAAATAAAAAAATTAAGTTTAATTTAAAATAAATATATAAATAAATGAAATTTATAAATATTCAGAAAATATATTTTATTATAAAATAAATAATTGAATAAATATAATAATTTAGTAAATATAGTAATATTTAATAAATTAACAAATATATAAATACTAAATATAAATAAACATTCACGCTTCTAAGAAATTTTTTTTCTTTTGCTTTTTTTCTATATATATTCTTATTTAGAATTTATATTTCTGAAATTCCTATTTATACATTGTATGTAAGCACGCACACAAACTCTCTCTCTCTCTCTCTCACACACACACACACACACGTATGCTTCACACCTGTCTGCTCCTGTCCGGCATCTAAGCTCCAGGTGTGTGTTTTTGTGTTGTGTGTGCCAACAGTTTGCCCATCAATCGCTGACAGCTGACAGTTTAATTTGAGCATCCAGCCAGGTCATTACTGAGGCACGAGATCAGCCAATCGCATCACTGATCAATAACAAAGAGAAGGAGAGACAGAGTGAGTGAGAGAGAGGGGGAGAGAGTAAGGGAGAGTAGTGTAGAGAGAGAGGGGGAGAGAGTGAGAGAGAGATAAAGGTGGCTGAGCGTGTGTGTGTGTGTGTGTGTGTGTGTGTGAGAGAGAGAGAGAGAGAGAGATTGTAAGAGGCTAGTCATGTATGTGAAGGTCAGTTGACAAACAGGCTGTCATATACACAAAGATGGGAGGTTGCACTCATCTACACCTACACACACACACACACATTTTATGTCTCCACCTAGAATTCAGATGAAATCATAGTAACTGTCAGACAAAACACTAAAGTCGGCAAGGTCGTGACCCCCAAACTGACCTCTAAGCATTCCATAGCATTTTATGTGGAATATTACATTTCATAAGCTCATGAATGTCATTCTGAAGTTTGTGGAGGAACCGATG
The DNA here is from genome assembly GCF_024256425.1 of Clarias gariepinus. NCBI lineage: Eukaryota > Metazoa > Chordata > Actinopteri > Siluriformes > Clariidae > Clarias > Clarias gariepinus. Next base: position 29,234,389 of record NC_071110.1, on the reverse strand, counting down.
GACCTGATGCCTTTTATGCTGCAGATGAGTTCAATCAGTCCATCCTGTTGCACATAGGAAAGAGAGATTGTATTTATCTCAGACTGAGTTGGAAGAGACAGACGAAAAGGGACAAATCCATCACAGGAAAAGGAAGTGGGAGAGAGAGAGAGAGAAAAAGAAAGAGAAAGAGAGAGAGTCACGCAGGGACAGATATAGAAAGAGGGAGTGACAGGGGGATGATGGAGAGTTCAGCAAACTGAGGATAAAAAGATTACCAACGATACAGCGTGAGGAAACGGGAGAAATTCTGAGTATGTTTTATCGAATAATGAATCGATATGAACAGGTTTATTCTTACCCGGATGCTGTACGGAAGATTTAGTCCTGTTTCACTGTATTCAGTTGTAGATAAACACAGGGTTATAAACACTCTACTGCACATCAGTGTAAAGAGAAGAGCACGGCCTCCGTTTCGAACGTCTCCAAAATATTTCCTTTCATTTTTTTCAACATGACTGTCAACTCTAGGACCTTAATCTCCATCAGGAGTCCTGTAAAGCTGTAAAACTGAAGGACAATTAAAATAAATGCTTAACATATCATATCTAGCTAGTAAATATATTTTGAATGTAGCCTAAATGTGACCTGTAAAAATGATTAAACCTACTCGACATTACTGGATGTTTACAAATCCAATTAAATAGATCATTTGACTAATTATGCATTTGCTGAAAAAAAAATCACAGAAACTCTTATAGTGTAGCCTTAATGGCTGAAAGACTCTGTTTATTACATATTACCCATAATGCACTGTGAGGGCTGTCTCAGTATCATGGACGTTGGGACAAGGTTGGTATAGAATTGTTTTTGAAAGGTAGATTGATTTTGATGAAATGACGACAGACGAAACAAAGGTGACTACATGGCGATGGAGCAACGTTAAACAAACGCACCTTACAGAATGTTGCAAAAAATGACTTCAAAACAATGTTAGAACTAAAATGATGGCCAGAGCCGGACCTGTACGGAACCAGGGCTCAGTTTGAGGGGGGATGCGGGGGGTGGCATCCTCCATGTTGAAAAAATGACAAAAACCATCCCCTCTATAAAACCACCACCCTCCTTACCATCTCCTTTAGATTAATATTGATGTGTCAAATTTGTCATGAAAATGAAATATTAATACTCTCTACGTATGATCATCTACGAACTATAAAGAACGCAGATTAGCCAATCAGAATTCAATACTGTAACACCCTGCTCATAAGCCCACGCAAGTTCGCATCACTTTTCGCGCTGTTCTCATTTTCACAATGGCCAAAAGAACAGTTCACGCACAGATTTTAACAAATTTCAAAAAGAAGAGAACTGAAGGTACGATACAGACAAGATGAAAACAAAGCATTCAGTTTAATACGGGAGTTTTCAGAATACAGTTTTCTAAACAGCTTTAATGATTATAAAAGACGAGTTCTTTACCCAAATTTGTGTAATTTCATTCTCAATTTAAAGAAGAGGTTTTGTTTTTTTATAAGACTTTGTGACTTTACCTAGTGTGAGTGTGTGTGTTAGAGAGAGAGAGACAGAGAGAGAGAAATTACTAACGTTTATGTAGATTTTTATTCTACTCTTATAATCCTCCCCAGATAAAAGCCATGGAAAGGATCAAATGATAGTTTTGACAATTGCATGTTTAATTGCATGTGTATTGTTTTGATGGCTCCAAGTTGATTTGGGCTTCTATTTTGTTCATAAAACTGTTCTTAAAAATTTGCAAAAAAAAATAATAATTTGCACATTACAGGAGTTCCTGGGAGGCCAGAGTTTCAGACGTGAAGCAGGCAGTCTGATCACGGCTCCGGGCGTACTGAGAAAAACTTTCTACCATGACGGTGTCCAGGCACTAG
>NC_071110.1:29195000-29227500 GCF_024256425.1 Clarias gariepinus | reverse complement strand
ATCTGGCCCTTCCCCTTAACCCTACCCCTCCAACCAAAAGAGAAATGAGACACCCCTACCCCTTCACGTGAACGCGCCAAACGGAGGGGTAGGGCTAAGTGTAGGGGTAAGGGGTAGAATTGGGATTGGGCTTTATTCTATTTTTAATATTGTCTTGATCTTGACTTGCTCCAACTCCCCTAAGATTCGGCCTTGCATTCTGACTTGGTCTTGACTTGCCCCACCCCTCGTATGACTTGTTCTTGACTCAATCCTGACTTAAACCCCTCTTAGTACTTGGTCTTGACTCAAAGTTCTTGATCTTGTATGTAGAAACCAGAGTAGTTTTGGCTAGAGAACTAGTATTTTATGGTTTCATTCATTCATAACAGTATGATATCAATCCATCCATTGACTTCACCACTGTGCATGTTCCACATTGACTTGCGTATGTCTCAGACATATTGGCATTTGTACTTAGACTTGTCTTGGTCTTAGACACTGATCTCACTAAATATGGTCATGGTCTTAACTGAGATCTTGAGGGGAAAAAAATGTTGAAGGACATGAGGGCAACTGAAGCCTTCCCCAGGAAACTTGGGGCACAAGACAGGGTACACGCTGAATGGGGTACCAACCCATCTCAGAGCAAAATCCCACATACATCCAGTCATACACTATGGCAGTCATACACTATGGCAGTGGTGCTTAACCCTGGGTCTGGAGGACCACCTGCCATGAACATTTTAGTGTTTTCTTAGCTCCCAGCACATCTGATTTAACTAATCAGCCAATTAACAGCTTTTTGATTAAATGAACAGGACAAGCTCAATTAAGTAGTATTTGTTTTCGAACTGCTAATTAATAAGAGTAAAACCAATATTGAACCAATTAAACCAATATTGTAGGTGGTAACTATCTGCAGGCGAGTCCAAAAAATTACCATTTGTACCTGAGTAAATGACTTTCGAACTTTAAATATGTGCACAACCCATTTAATATAAGTTGTTGAAAAAAGTATTAAATCTGATTGAAGATAAATAATCTAGCATGCCTGCCAGAGAAGAGTTAGGACAATGAGTTACAGCAACAACAAATGCAATGCAAATTGTTCAATCCAGTTTCAATGTCTATCAGCATCAGTGTCTATGTGGTTTTTGTGTGACGGTTTTTCCACAGACTCTTGTGGCACATGTTTCTCGATAACCATAGCTCTAATATAATTTCCCCTATCCATTGACACAAACTTCTAACCACATTTCCAGTGTTCCAAGAAACAAAAAGGTTTTTTTTTTATACATTACCACATTAATACTGGGTAGGACCTCAAATCATTGCTCTCTAAACAGTGTGGATTCTTCACGACATGAAATCTACGAGGTCTTTTTGGAGTTTTGCAAGATTGCATCATAATAAACGCTGCAGACTTGTCCAAAAATGTTAATCCAAATATATTCCCAGATGCTAGTTCTTGACTGAATCATGAGGAACCCATTGTGGTCTTTAGCTGCTAGAGACAATTAACCCAAAGGTGTGAAAAATTGTGCATCTTGAGATGCTTTTCTGCTTATCTCAGGTCTAAAGAGTAGTTGTTTGAGTTACCGTTGATGTTCCTGTTACCTTGAACAAATCTGGTCATTCTCTTCTGATCTCGTTCATGAACTCTTTGTTTCTTACCAAATTACATGTAGCAAAATTCTCAAATCGGGGTGGCAAGGTGGTGTAGTGGTTAGCACTGTCACCTTGCACCTCCAGGGTGCGGGTTCGATTCCCAGCCAGGCTCGATTCCCGTCTCTGTGTGCATGGAGTTTGCATGTTCTTCCTGTGCTTGGGGGGTTTCCACTCTCATGATGAGTGAGTGAAAATGCTCAAATCACCTTGTGGTAGCTACCTACTGTAGCTAAAATAAAAGTTCAGTTAAAGGAAAAACGTGCTGCTTTACCAGAATCTCCACTAACTGTGTACCTCCCTGGGTTTCTGAAGAACCTACAGCCCGTTGTCTTTCCCCATGTTTTTCATTTCCTGTGTATTTAATTTTTTGACCTGTTTGCATGTTTATGTGTGTGTGTGTGTGTGTGTGTGTGTGTGTGTGTTATGAGATGGATTGTGTACAATGTGTAGTCTGTTTAGTCTGCTGGTTATTGCATGCTGATCCAGGTGATGTCACTGGCCGTGTCCTGGCCGTGCAGACGAGGTGATAAGGAGTGTGCAGGTCACGCTCTCACCTGTTCATCTATCAGCCCTCAGCACTCAACCATCACACACACATTGTGTCAGTTGTGTGTATGTGTTTGTGTGTGTCCTGGCCTGCTTTTTGAATTTCTTTTTTTTTCCTTTTCTAAATCTGATCATTCTATACATCTTCCTTTTCTTTCTTTCTTTCTTCAGTTCATGATCTAATTTTATCTCTTCTTTTTGTCTGTTTAATCCTTTTTTTATTTTGTCTTTTTTGCTGTCTTTCTGACACTATTTTTTCTACATTTCTTCCTTTATTTTTATCTCCTTTCCAGCTGCATTGATTTCTTCGATTTCTTCGCTTCTTTCTTACTTTCTTTCTCTCTTTCTTATCTCAACTCTTATCTCATTTCCATCTCTAATTATTATTTCTTTCTCTTTCTTTCTCTATCTCACCATTTTCTATTCTCTTCTGCCTTTCCAAATTTTTTTCTTTCTTTTTTTCTTTCTTTCACCCTTTTCTTTTGTCTCTTCTGTTTCTCCACATTTTGTTATTCTTTCATTCTTTTCTACATCTTATCATTCTTTAAATTGTATCACATCTCATTCTCTAATTATTCTTTCTTTCTTTTTTCTTTCTTTCATTCTTTCTTTTCTGTATTTCATTATTCTCAATCTGATCTCATCTCTAATTATTCTTTCTTTCTTTCTTTCTTTCTTTCTTTCTTTCTCTATCTTACTATTTTCTATTTTATTCTGCCTTTCAAAAATTTCATATTTTCTTTTTTTCATTCTTTCTTTCCTTCGTCCTTTTTTGTTGTCTCTTCTGTCTCTTCACATTTTGTTATTCCTTCTTTCTTTCTTTTCTACCTCTCATCATTTTCAAAATTTTGTTTGTTTGTTTGTTTCTTTCTGTCTAATATACCTTTATAAATGAGAAATTAGATCTTATATTTGACCTCTTCTCCCTCCTTTAGCTACATCAGCTCACTCTATTCAGCTGGCTCTCTCAGTATACACCTTTTCCATCTCTCTCTCTCTCTCTCTCTCTCTCTCTGTGGGAACGAGTTTTGGATGCGGCTCTAAGTGGAGGTCATTGTACGCCTCTTAGATTAGCTCGGCCCTAAAGCACCATTGTGCGCTGAATGGCCGTCTCTTCCTCCTGTCACTCAGAGATCGGCTCCGCCCACCGCCTGCCTGCACGCTAAGAGGCTTATCTCGGCTCAAAAGAGCGAGGGAGTTAGAGGAGAGAAAGAATGAGAGAGGAGAGAGAGGAGAGATGTAATGAAGCGTGTTTTTGACTGAACGACAGAATACTAGGGGCAGAGAGGACAGAGGACAGCTGCAGCACACCCCTCCCATTCTCTCAGTCTGTCTATCACTCTCTTTCTTTCTGTATTTTAATCTCGGATTGTCTATCCATCATTCACTTTCTCCACCACAGCCTGTGTCACTTTTTGTTTTTCTGTTGCCTTTTTTCCCTGCTGTATCTGTTTATCTGCCTGTTTCGTTCATTTATTATCATCATCTTTCTCTCTCTCTCTTTCTATCTGTTTTGTTTTCACGTGAAATCTTATGACTTTTTTGTTGGAAATCACAGAAGGTGCAAACAGTTCCTACTTTTACAAAGTGATCAGAGTATCATAAGTGTGTGTGTGTGTGTGTGTGTGTGTGTCGGGGGGGGGTGTTCCTTTCCCTCGGGGGTATTTGTGTGCTCACTTGTGTGTGTGTGTGTGTGTGTGTGTGTACGCGCGTTTCTGCTGGTGTGTCACACTTTTTGTCTTCCCCTGCTTGAAAAGGGGAAAGTTTAAGTGCTGTGTGCTCTCTGAGGCTGAGTAGCAAAACACAGGGTTAAGCCACATTGTGTGTGTGTGTGCGTGTGTGTGTGTGTGTGTGTGTGTGTTGTTTCTTCTGTCTGGTTAAAGATATCTCTCTCTCCGCTGGTGAGAACCGTAGTGAGGTTGAGAGTCAATCTGATCTGTTTTCCCCAAATAAACCACACTCGTCCACTCTGCTGTTCTCAGCTGTGACCTTTGACCCCCTCTATATATATCTCTCTCTCCCACTCTCTTAGACTGTGTCAGTGGGTCGAGTGGGTTAACGTGAGCAGGAGTGTGTGAGCTTTAAATGGTCTGACCCCTCTGTGTTGCGGAGCTCATCGGCCCGTTTGTGTGGGAGAGACGGAAAAAAGAGAGAAAACTGGCCACTGCATGCTTTATAATTTATATACCTTCATTTCATTTACTTGACTTTCCTTTACTTTCTCTTACCTGAATATCTTCTCCTTTCTCTACCTTTCTTTTTCTCTCTTTTCTCCTCCCTCCATCACCTGTCATTCCTTTTTTTTCGTTTTCCTTTCCTTTATTTTTCCTCAATCTCCTTTCCTTTCTTTTCCTCTGACATTTCTCTTCTCTTTCCATTTCTTTTTTGTCCCTTTTCCTTTCCTTTTTCTCTTCTCTGTCTCTTTCCATATCTGTTCCCTTTCCTTCCCTTTTCTGTTTCCTTTCTTTTCACATTTTTGTTCTATTTCTTTTCCACTCCAGGTCCCATTACTTTAGTTTCCTTTGCTTCCTTTTCCTGTTTCCTTTTCTTCCCTTTTCTGTTTCCTTCCTTTTCACATTTTTTGTTCTCTTTCCATTCGTCTCCTGTCCTTTTTCCTTTTTTTTTTTTCCATTCTATGTCCCATTACTGTTTTAATTTGGTTTCTTTTCCCAGTTACGTTTCCTTTCTTTTCCTTTATGCATGTCATTGTTTCATTCTGGTCTTTTCCATCTTCTTTCCTTTTCTCCCCACATATTCGCTTTCATCCTGCCTCCTTCCCTTCCTTTCCATCCCTTTTCACCACAGACTATCCTTCCTCAGACACACACATCCATCCCCGTTCCCGTTCCCATATCCTTTCCTTCCCTCCGTCTCCTCTCATCCGTGAGAGAGAAATAGGTGGCTCATTGTGTCGTGGATGCTGAGTGGATTTGAAGGTTCTTTTGCAGTAAACATGTGAAGAGCCGTTGTTACTCGAGGACGGGGACAAAGCAGGGGAGAAGGACGTGTTTTGTTGCGCCCTAAATAGGGCCCCAAAAATTGACCTCCTTCAAAGACGGGGCTCTCGCGGCTTATTACCATTTCCATCACCTCAACCCGGGCGCTCGTCCGTGTTCCTTCCACTGGATTCACACTCTGAATGTGAGACGTTTTGTGCCGTCTCTGAACGCACACTCGAGAGAATGAAAAAAAAAAGTTCTCTCTCTCTCTCTCACAGTCGCTTTTCTGACTCTCTCTCTCAGTGAATAGACACTAAATCTCTTCAAGGTTAGGACTTAACCTTCGCTGTCTCCGCCGATCCCTGCCCCATTCTGCTCCCCATCGAATCAATATCAGATGATTGCTAAACAATGTCGTTTTTGACAGACAGGTAGGTGCCATCACGGGATTGGCAGACGCTGGCGTGAAACAAATACACGCGCAAACACGCGCACACACACACACACACACGCAAACTCAAAAGTGAAATTACCATTTGGCTGGAATGATGCCATTCATCTTTGTCAGCGGTGCCGGCTGTCCCACAGGCCCCGGCCCAGTCCACATTAATTCTTTTCTTTGCATCAGCTGAATTTGGGCAAATCCAGGAGGATACTTCTCTCTCTTTCTCTTTCTCCCTCTCTCTCTCTCTCTCTCTCTCTTTCGTAGTGCATTAGAGCATTTCTCTCAGTTTGTTTAACACCCCAATTCCAGCTGATTTGCACGCGCCGTGCTTCTGTCTCCCTGTTTAAGCGCTAAATGAAACACAAGCAGATGGTACGAGACAGGACGGAGTATACAGAGTAGATGAATAAATAAAAAAAGGAACGATGGATCACAAACAATTAGTATGCTTCATTCTTGCATGCTTCATACAGATAATTCCGGTTACAATAATCGTAATTAATTCTGCAAAATGCGACAAATAAACCTCGTCTCGTAGAGCAGCACTGACACTGGAGACTCCTTCCATGAACAAGATACAACATGCGGTATAATCGTCCATTCTACAAGCCCGTGTTACTATAGAAACGGCAGCGCATTAGACCCAGAGCATTAATATAAAGCAGTACTGTCAGAGCCGCTCTTCTAGGAAATGAATCAACCAATCAGCTCGGAGAATCCAGCAGCGGCAGCGTGCGAGAGGAGTAATTTGTCAGGCGAGGGGAATTAGAGGGTCGCGTGTTGTATATCGGGCTCTGCCGCGCATTTATTAGGCTGTAGCTCATGCTACGCTAAGGCGTTCCACATAGTGGAAGTCTGTGTCCTGGGAATGCTGGGTAAAAAAAAAAAAGTCTGTGGTGATGACGGGTTCGCTCGTGTGGCGTTATGATGAACAGACTGAACAGCGTGGCATGAGAAAGAGGGGAAGTGTAACGGTGAGAGTGAAAGGCATGAATCACCTTTTGGAACAGTGTGTGTGTGTGTGTGTGTGTGAGTCAAATGTAGGATAGAAAGTCTTCCAGTAGACAGTCAGGACATTTTCATTCCAGTTCTCCAATATTGTCTCTCTCACTTTCCGTCTCTCTTTCACTGTGTCTTTTTCACTGTGTCTCTTTCTCTCTCTGTCTCTCTAATTATGTGTGCCTCTCTATCACACTGTCTCTCTCACTTTGTCTCTATGAGAGAGAGAGACATACAGTGAGAGAGACATCTCACTGTGTCAGTCTCACATTCTGTGTCTCTCTCTCACTGTGTCTCTTGCATTCTGTCTCTCTCTGTATGCTTGTCTCTCTCTCACGCTGTCTCCCCCACTGTATGACTTTCTCTTACTGTCTCAATCTCATTCTCTGTGTCTCTCTCTCACTGTGTTTCTTGCACTCTGTCTCTCTCACTGTATGTCTCTTTCTCAGTCTGTTACTTGCACTGTCTCTCTCACGCTATGTCTCTGTCACACTATGGGTGTCTCTCTCACTGCATTTTTCATTTTTAGGTCTCTCTCTCTCTTACTCTATGTCTCTCTCTTACAGTGTTTCTCACACTATGTCTCTCTTACTGTTTTTCTTACTCCATGTCTCACCCTCTCACTGCCTCTCTCACTTACTGTCTTTCTTACTCTATATGTCTCTTTCTCTCTCTCTCACTGCGTCTCTTTCACGTTGTGTCTGTCTCATGGGTCTCTTTCAGTCGTTATGTCTGCTCCCCTCTTACTGTCTCTCACTGGGACTCTCCCAGCGAGAGAGAGAGAGAGAGAGAGAGACAGTCGTTATGTCTGCTCCCCTCTTACTGTCTCTCACTGGGTCTCTCCCATCATTCTGTCTCTCATTGTCTTCCTTGCTCTCTATGTCTCTCACAATGTCTCTGCCTCTCTCTCTGTATGTCTCTTAGTATGTCTCTCTTTCATATTGTCCTATTGTGTCCTTTCTTGCATTGATGAGTTTACCATAATTTTATGTGATGATTGTATGTGTGTGTGTCTGTCTGTGTGTGTGTGTGTGTGTGCCTGTGGCCTGGAATGCACATCTCCATCTTTCCTTGCTGGCCGATTCTGATGCCTTTTTAAAAAGAGGCTTCGTTTCTCGTGCATGCCTCCCACTGGCTAAATCAGGAACCCCGGGGTTAATTTATGGGTACGCGAGCCGTAAATGCTGATTTGCGATTCCGCGAGTGTGTTTGTGTTGTGCGGCTCGGCGATCTTGGATGGATGACACATGTCCTCCGAGCCCTGTTTAGACTACTGTTTTTTTGTTTCCTCTTCCAGGACAGAAATACGATAGAGCGTGATTGCTACCAGTGCGCCCTGACCTGGCACCCAAGGTCACAGGGTCAGGGGTTGAAAGCCATTTCCTGTCTCCAGTGTGTGTGGGCAGAGGATGATGCTGAACGATGGTATCAGAGTATGAATGTGTGTGTGTGTGTGTGTGTGTGTTGGAGGATGGCTGATCATAATCTGTCTGAGATGTCAAGTCTCAGAAGACAGAGAAGAATTCCTTTTTCATAGAATTGGCGCTGTGTGTGTGTGTGTGTGTGTGTGTGTGTGTGTGTGTGTGTGTGTGTGTGTGAGATCATATGACAGTTAGATATTCAAACATTTAAAACAGTTGTTTGGGAATTTCTATATGAGGGTCAAAGACAAGGATCATTTTACTTGACTATGAGGTAATGTTCTTTCGTACGTCTGTGAAGGCTACTTTTAATAGTGTGTCCTCAAAAACCGCAAATTGCTACCCCCTACTCCTTCACTCATTCCCTTTATCTGACTCTTTCTTCCTTCTCTATCTCCACTCGAGTGCTCGTTTTGTACATGGACTGCAGCATTGTGTTATGGAGAGCCCTCGAACCCTTGGACCCTCAGATTCTAGCAACACATCCCGACATTCCATTCTGTGTGTGTGTATGTGTGTGTGTGTGTGTGTGAGTGGTTGAGATGAGATTGGGTTTTTTTCACCTGTGTCAGTGTATTTGTTAAGACCCGAGATCATTGTACCAAATATGTCCACTAGGGGGCAAGAAAACAATTCTTAAAATAATAAAAAAATTTCACTCAACATTTTTTTTTAAACCTCTTGTTAAGGTAAAAAAAATTTTTACCACAAAACCACAAAGAGTAATCTCATCCTTACTGACACTTTTTCATAGTTGAAAACTGTTACGATACACCGACACTGGAGACTCCTTACAAATGTAACATAAACATCCTCTGAAAATATCGACCATATTAAAAAATTCTACTTCATACTTTGTTAAATCAGACATTGATCATAATCTTTAAAAAAAAATGTTTCTGCAAATTTATTTTTATCCTAGTTAGGAATGCATAACCGTTAAACAATAATAATTTTTCTACTTCATGCCATTTTTATATTAATACAGTAAATTATTGTATTTCTTAATCTCTATTACTTTATCGTCATTAATAAGAAACAAAGTAAGAGAATTTGTTTTATTAGCAATAAAATAAATCCTTAAAGCAGTAAAATACAATAAAATGGTTGAGATTTCACTTCAGGGTAAATGAATAAATACATATTTACAAATACCAAAAGTAAAACCTTATGTGTAGTAGAGCAACAAGCAAATGTTTGAAGGCATTAGATCTTCTTTATGGGTATGCTACAAAGCATTTAAAAGCATCATCTAGTGGATCTTTTTTTAGTATAGCATTCTTCAACCGAGTGGTAGAGATGGCTCAATTAGGTTAAGTTCACTACATTTTTTATAAGGTATAGCGACTCTACCAAAAAGTTGAGCAGACTATTAAAGGTTCTCTTTTTATTTTTAAATTGTCTATAATATGTAAAAAAAGAAAATAAAATAGTTAAAATTAGTTAAAAACAGTTGCCTTTAAAAAAATTGTTGTGTTAACTACATGCAGGTGATGCAAACGCACCAGAAAGCAAATGAAGTTAAATGTGCGAGTGTTGATTTTATTTATTTATTTTCAGGTGCATTTAACCTAAAAGATAAGTAGATCATGATATTTAAAAGTGCATTAGGTAGCTGAGAAAGTCTGTTGCTTGGATGCGCCTACCATCAGTCAGGGCTAGCGTAGATCCTGGTGTGTGTGTGTGTGTGTGGGGGGGGGGGGGGGTAAATTAAATACATAATTAAATCTATAAATAATGCACCTTTATGTGTGCGCATAACTGAATACAAGTAACATTTCTCAAAACAAAAAAAACAAAACATCATTAATTGTAGCAGGATGATAATTTTTAAAGCGGTAAATGATTATAAATAAATAAATATTTGTTTTGTGGCAGCTTATATTTGTGGCTGTTTCTTTTGTGTTTCCTTCCCCTGTATGTAATAATTCCTCAACAATGCATCGAAACACAATGATCATTTCCCAGGAGCTAATAGGAGTGGCTTAGACACACTGACTAATCAGTAAACCATGCTGCTATTCCACTGCGAATACTTTGCTGGTGGAAAAATTAACCAGAAGCCCAAGTCCTCGTTTTGGGGGGGGGGGGCGGGGGTTGCTCCCGTCTGAACGAGCTGATGTTTGTTATAAAGCCTAAGACAAATCCAAGAAAACGGTTCGATCCGTTGCATCCTTAGATCTTCTGATGGGCCTGAACGTGGCTAAATATCATCTTTACAACGCCATACACTTGAAATACAGATTTGAACCCACAAACACTTTGAAAACATGGTTTTAACTGAAACACAAACATGAATCAATTGCGGCGATTTGACTCGTATTAGTGCAAAAATATAATTTTTCATTTAAATTGGTTGCTGTGCTTCTGTTTTAGGCCGACAAAATGATCTGTGTGTGTGTGTGTGCGCGCGCACGTTGTATGTGTGTGTTTAGACGCTGTCCCTACCAATAATGATAATAGGCAACAGCAGATCAAAGAGCTGCCTGTCAGAACGATGCAGATCAAACCAGCTTCATCTGGAAACTATAAGACTTTTTTTTTACTCGTTATAACACACTTCACACACACACACACTACACCACACTACACTAAACACACACACATGCACACACAGGTCCTGACATTGCTGAAAAGTTACATATTTCAGAATCTCGTGTGTGTGTGTGTGTGTGTGTGTGTGTGCTACCTGAATATGTTTCCTGTATGTCAGGGAGAGGACATCTGTTCTCTCTTTAGACGTGCTACCTGTGTGTGTAAGTCTTTATGTTTTAAGGACGTACATCTGTTTCCTCTACCGTGTGTGTGTGTGTGTGTGTGCATGCCAACACGTGCTACCTGCGAGTGTCTATGTGTCCAGATGTCTTTGTTAGAGAATGATGTGCAGTTTTGCAGTTAACTCATGGTTTTAATTTCATTGTTGCCCAATTCATACTTCATACATATACATGTCATTTACGGTATGTGAGAAATCCCCATTTCAAATCAAAATCCATCCAAATATCCTGTTCTCCCATACCCTAAACCACCCCCTCCCCTAATAATACCCCTAGAATTGTTCTGACTCCAAACGTGTTGTTCAAACAGATCACGCATGTCCATGCGTAATGACTGTGACTGGCACGTGTTCAATGAATTAAATAACTAAATAATCCATGAAGTATTTTTTGCCAGATTTATTAGAAACCATATTCAGCTTTTAAAATTGTGTTTTGTTTTCTTAACAAAGATCAAATTCGAAACGTCGCTAAGATTAATACGTAACACTAAAAAAACTTGCAATGCACAAACTAGTAGGTTACTAACATTTCAACGTATTAAAGTTACCGTATTCTTTGGAGTATACTGTATTAGCATAAGTACGAAGAAAGTTTGTAGAAACAGTTCCAAAATAGCTTCAGGTTGAAGCCTGTGTATACTGTATGTCTGCTTGTCTGTCTGTACAGCAGAACTCTCTGACTAACTTATTAATAATATTAAATTTATTTAATATTAATACAAAGAAATCACATTTCATCTTTTCTAATTAATATCTATTGGTGCAGGTGTTTGTTTACATTGAGACAGTATCTTATTAGTAGATTATTTTAAATAAAGGTATTAAATCTGCCACATAACCGTCTTCAACAGTTTTACTTTTACTTAACCTTTTGATTTCACTTATGGTGCAAGTCAAACTTCAAGCAAATATCTACGGACTGCAAAAGTTTCATTCAATTCTGTCCGGTGGTCGATTTAAGACGTGTCCACATTTTGATGCATGTGCAGTACGCTGTCAAAGCTTATGGTTTCGAATCTGGCATAAAACTGCTTATAACATCCTTTTAACTCAACATGGCAGGTTTAAGGACTGGCAAAGTATCATCAAATCTTGTCTAGCCAGTTTTGCGAGATGTTGTGACAAATTCTGCCTGGACAGACATACATACATATACAGACAGACAGACAGAACATTTTCTGGTCCTATAAAGGGGTTTTCAACTTACGTCTTGGATACCTGGTACTACAGAAGCTATAAACATTTTAAAATCATATAAAAGTTTTTTCAAATCCTCAGGTCAAAGCAGTCCACATCAACACTAAACAAAGAATTTGGCGTATACAAGTACTGTACAAAAGTCTTGAGCCACATTTGATTTCTTCATATTTTGCTTCCGAAGAGCCAGAAACAGTTCTCCAGGACTTCTTTGGCTCTCATTTTTGACAAGTTTTGGCACTCATTTTCAGTCCACTCCCTGTACCTGAGCAGTTTCAGAGAAGTGTTTTTGTGTTTGTTAAGCCACACAGTGAATCATTGAATCATTCAAGCATAAAAAAGCATCCATCTCATGGCATGAACCAGTGAGAAACAGGTGCAGATGATGACAGATGATCAGGCCGGTGATTAGTATACTGGTGATGCCGAACGCTGAGTGGTTGGAACAGAAGAGAGGGGAAATGAGGTCGCTGCAGTGGTTGTTACATAAACAACCCATTGTATCTTCAGCTACTTTGCAGCCTGTCGCAGTAAAACATTCGCTCCCATTTCTTGAATATAATCTTTGTCATTTAAACTAATTTAATATGAAGAAATATGAGGGTTGGCCCAAAACTTTTGCACAATACTATATTTTTATTCTGTGATCCATTATGGAGATCCATTAATCACCTCCAAAATCTACAGCCCACCTACAAAGGCACTACAATCTACCTTTAATAACTTATAAATTGCTATGAATTTTTGGAAGGCGACTTCATCTTTTATTTTTATATTTTTTGCTGGCTGCAGTTTCTGCCTGTGCGTTTGCAGTTTGCTCGGTTATTAATGGCTGCGGAATATCCCATTCTTTCTAGATATTATTTAAATATTTTGTTTTCGTTGTATTCCGAGTATCAGATAAGCATCGCCAACACCCAGTGTGTTACCACGCCACCTCACTCAGACAACGATAAGACTCGTGTGTGTGCACATTAATCTCCCTGAACACTCCATGGATGCCGTGTCGTGTGTGTTTGAATTGGCACCTAGCCTCTTTCCGGGTTAACATACCCTCGCCGTGTCGCTGGCTCCCCGAGACGAGGGCGATAGCAGACGGCCATTGTTACAGTGTGTAAGTGTGTCCGTATATGTGTGTTTACACACCCTGCCCTGCTAATGGATGTTCGCGCCTTTGATTAGCATCTGGAGAACGAGTGGCCCGCACTTGGAGAGAGAAGGACGTGTCATTCATATCAGCAGACAGCACGGGGGAGTCTGGACAAACATGGAGGACGGAGACGCAATCCATTACTCAGGGCTTTTAGAGGGGCGAAGATAAGAAAAGCAAGTCCTTTACGGGAAAACATGTAGGGTGTGAAGCTGCAGGTTGGGTCTGAACGATGGACTCTTGATCTATAGAAGTACTGTAGATTCAAAATTAATGCAATGCCCTATGAGATATACATTTATCTATAGATACATTTCTATAAAATGGCACCACTATAAGACAATTGAGCACACCCACATCGTCAAGATTACAGCCTGGGAGATCAGTCTATGCAATTACAAAAAGTCACGGTGGCTCAAGACCATTGACCATTCAATAAAAAAATAAAATAAAATAATAAAAATGAAAAGACTTTCTTTCAGCAGCGGGTGACAATCCATATTAGCAGCTAATTCAAACAGCACACGCTAACCTGACTTAATTGTATTTTCAAACATGTAATAAACACCAAAAACTAAATCTATCAGGACGTTCATTTGTTTTTTCGTCCTGTCGGGTTTTTCCCCATCATATCATAATCATGACCTCTGAACTTTGAAACACAAAATTCTGTGTAAGACTTTAAGGCAGCAAATTACGCTAGCTATGCTAGCTACTAGCTACAAACATTTCAAGCTTTTACATTTTTTTAATTTAGGTTAAAGGAGATGTCAACCACACGATGGGACCAAATGAAATTGTGATTATATGTTTTTTTTGTAAATGTTTTTTTTTGTAAACCTGAAATTAGTTTTTTAACCAAATAAATGCTAATTTATGTAATGATCATATGAAATTGCGGCACTGTGGCTTAGCACTGTCACCTCACACCTCCAGGTTTCGTGTTCGATTGTGCTTGGTGGGTTTTCTCAGGGTACTCTGGTTTCATCTCACAGTCCAAAGACGTGCAGATTAGACTAATTGACGTTCCCAAATTGCCTGTAGTGTTGGATAACCCTGGATAAATCAGTATAGACGATAAGTGAGTGCAGCTTTTTTCATGCACAATTGAGACTTACTTTCTATTGGGATTTTATTCATATTTTACTATTTTATTCATGCATTTGTTTTTGTTTTAACCCACATTAAGCAAAAGGCAATTTAATCTTATATTTTACTTAAAAATTTTATTAAATTGGGTTAATCAGTGCTTTCTTTTCAAACTGACTCCAGAATACATCTGTAGGACACACACACACACACACACACACATAATGGATTGGGAATGACTGCTGTCTGGATCATGGATTACATAAATTGCCTAAATAATGATTTACATTTTTGAAAAAGTAACTAAGTACACATCAAAAAAGTAATCTGAGTACTCTAATGCGTTACACCCAACACTGGTAAACACCATTAAATCTCCTTTATTTCTTGTGGTTTGGTTACATTTTACAAACACAGCGACACCTAGTAAATTTGTTTTTTTTTCTGCATAGAATACTGTAACTCAACCAAACGGTAGAGATGATTCAATATGGTTAAGTTCAACACATTTTCCTAGAAGATGTATTGACTGTAAAATTTGCTATACCAAAGAGTTGAACAGAATGTTACAGGGTTAAACAGTGTTATAATTTGATGTTTGGCACTGTTAATAAAACCGTGACTTACATCAAAACCCACGCTTAAATAGAAAAAAATAAAATTTGCTAAAAAATAATGTGGAGGCATTGCTTTATTGCTTGAGAGCATGAACTAGCAATGTTTTACAGATAAGTTGCAGCGCTAAACAATTTATTTTGTGTGTCTTTGCTAATTAACATTAGCATGCTCACTTTACATGAGTGTGCGTTCACCAAAGCCAGTGAAAGTGCTGCACGTTGTTTAAATGCATAGCTGCTCATCTCGTCGTCTCAAACACCAAGAGGGGATTTCTCTCAGCCTTTGTGTCTACTTGGCCTGGGAAAAATGCATGTGTGCACATTTTAGCTTGTAAGTATGGTGCTGTTGTGTGTGTGTGTGTGTGTGTGTGTGTGTGTGTGTGTGTGAACTCCAGTCTCGGCCTGTGTCAGTATGATGGATGGTTTGGGTTATGCAGGGGCAAAAAATCTCCCTTTCGCTCGCTAGTCTCCTATGGGATGTCCCGTAGACTGTGTGTGTGTGTGTGTGTGTGTGTGTGTGTGAGTGTGATGCCCTACCGACTGACAGTCACATTGTGGTGCTCTGAACAGACCGACTCCGCCCGCTGGCATTGCAACAGCGGGTAAGCTTGCACACAAATACACACACCAGAAAACACAGTACCAGCTGCACATGTTCACATAAACACACACACACACACACACACACACACACTTAAAATTTTATAACACATTAAAGGATTTTGAAGGATGTGACCGTGTTGAAGTGACTTTTTGACCATTTAGCCAACTTTCTGTCTCTTTCTCTCTTTTTCTCTCGCACACACACACACACACACACACACACAGAAAGAAAGAGATTATATTTTTCTTTTATAGAGTGATTTAGTCATCACTTGCCTTTCTTATGTCAACTCTCATTTTCTCATTGGGCTACATTAATGTGTGTGTGTGTGTGTGTGTGTGTGTTTTATGACTCCACCTCCTCATTAGTGTGTGTTATCAGGAAGTGAGTTTAAGTCGGCATTAATCTGTCACTGTGTCCAGGCCATCCTCGCCACGGCAACTGTTTCCTTAGATAAACCCTGCATCGCCGCGGCGATCACCGTAGTGACAGGTGCTGATTGGGCAGGAGTGGGAGGAAGTTAGAGAAGTGCACTTCCTGCCAGACAATTTTATCAGCGAAGGAGCACAGAGGTCATAAGAACGAGAGAGGGAAAGAGAGACCTTATATAGTCTTATCTATCGTCTGAGAAAAACTACAGGGAAGAAAAATGTGCGTGTTCGGAGCTGAGCAAGACAGCTGTCTCCGTCCTCTAAACACAAGCCTGAGTTATGGGGAGCGTTGGGGCAAAAAAAAAGTTTTTTGTTTTTCCTCCAATTCTTTTCTAGCAGGGGAGTAACGAAACACTCGATAACCATTTCACACAGAAACACAGAGTGAATACTGTGAAACTGTGTGTCTGTCTGTCTTTGTGTTTGTGTGTCAGAGAGAGAGAGAATCATTATCACTCGTATCTAAAAGGCTGAACACAGGATGTTGCTATATGCTGGGATCGACTGGACAGATAAAGGAGTGACACAACAGTGACGGATGAATAGATGACCGGATGGAAACGTCTCGTCTTTCATGTTGTTCGATTCATCAAAATATTTTTTCGACAAGAATAAAGACAAATTAAAAAATAGAGACATCGGCAGAAAAACAGATGTACGTTATTCAAAAGTTTGAAATATGCAAAGCAACAAGTCTAAGTGAATGACGCGAACATGCAGCATTCTCGGACCGATCCTATCGTGCACGCGTGGGCCGATTCTTGTTCAGTTCTTTCTGCACATCTTTAGACACAAAAACCTGTAAGAGATTGTATTACTGGAAACTACAGAACATACCATAATATACCATAGTGTTACCATGGTAATGTCTAAAGTAATACCAAGGCAACACCACAGTGCATACCATAATTCATAATATATTATAGTGTTACTATGGTATTATTTCAAACATTACCATAGGATTTTATAGAGTACCAAGTCGAGTATGGGTGCTCAAGTCAAACTAGTACTTTTGACTGCGCAGAATAACAGAACAGTTCTGAGAGTGAAAACTCCATTTATTTCTCTATATAATCCCCTGAAACACTAATGCACGTATCCCAGTGTTTCACTAGTGCCTGGATACCATCAAGGTAGAAAGTTTTTTCAGTACATTGGAGCCATGATCGGACTGCCTTTCTAATTCATGTCTGAAACGCCGGCCTCCCAGGAACTCCTTCAGTGTCCCAAACAGCGAGGTCAGGACTGTACATGGAGTGTGGCAGTAACTCTTAGCTGAGTTCCTGTAATGTTTAAGTGGTGTTGGTGATTGATTGTGCGATTGACAGTACAAACAGACAGATGTGTTGTTTCCACAATGACCACTTTTTTAAAAGACCTTCGAATTTGTACACGTAAAATTCCAAAAAGGAAGTTGAAGTAGTTTTTCTAGCTATACCACAGTAGCTACAAGGATGATCCAAAAATGCTTGCTTCAAAGTATTATTTTTCTTTCTAATGCATGTATATAACACGATGTTTTATAATTTGTACATGACTGAATTAAGGAGAAACCAGTACTGCCTGAGATTTTGCCTTTCATTAAAAATTACCATTTTGTTGTAATGTTTTTACTCAATCACTTATGGTCTATACTGCATTATTCTGTATACTGGGTTGTAGGGGGCCTGGAGCCTATCCCAGAAGACTTTAGAGCACGAGGTGAGGTACACCCTGGATAGGGTGGGCCATCACAGGGCACACACACTTGCGCTCATTTACATACTACGGGTGAATTTCGGGCACCAATTAGCCTAATCTGCATGTCTTTGGACTGTGGGAGAAAACCTGAGCACCTGGAGGAAACCCACCGGGGAGAACATGCACATTCCATGGACACAGACCGGAGGCAGGAATCTAACCTGAAACCTGGAGGTGCAAGGCAACAGTGCTAACCACTACGCCACTGTGCTGCCTTATAATTTTATTTATTTTAAAACTATCACACGTCATATCATGGCTTATTTTTCTCACATTATCATTGGGTATTACTCAACCGAAGCTAATAATTTAGATTTTTTTTTTACTGCATTCTGTTACAGTTTTCTACAAAGACACTACGAGATCAAATCATATTCCTATATAATTATAATATATACAGTACATCAAATGCAAGGACTCTTACTTTAGTTACTATATGGTAATATGGTAGAATAAGTGAAGCTTCAGTCAGAGATCTCTTAATAGTTCATGGCTCACAACGTATTCGTGAGTTTATGAAGAGGAAGCCGGGGAGAGGGCGATAGAGCGAGGAACAGTGGGATCCGATTCCTCCGCTCGAGTGCGTCTCTGTGGCAGAAGGGCCGATTAGGGCCCCCATGGAGGGAATGCAGCGAAGGGACTGACTTCAAATAAAAACCCCTCTTTTGCTCAGCCTGAATAAAACCTAAATGCCCCACCACCTTCTCCCTCTCTCTCTCTCTCTCTCTCTCTCTTTCTCCCTTTTTCTCGCTCAGACATCCCTCTCTTGCTAATCTTTTGCTCCACTTCCAGTATTTTGAAGATTTTCTTCCTTCCAGCAGTGACTGGCAGAGGCAGAAACAAATTTCTCTCACTTTGTTGATTAAACAGAAAATGCTTATCGTCCTTCAACGAGGCGTCTTTTTTTAAAATTAAAACTAAGACACCACGAGTGCGCAATTAACAGCCGGTAATTACGGAACGCCTCTGAAGTGTGCCGAGCCAGCCTTCATTTCAGTTATACAATAAGCATATGGCTTTCTGATCTCCAAATTAGTGAGCTCTCATAATATTTGCTTTGAGGCAGATTCGGTGGGTTAAGAGCGGCCAGTGGAGACGCGTGATTGATGTACGGGGATGAAAACACGGGTGTATTAAAAGCGTAATGGTCTATCAGGAAATGCAAATAGCACCTTCGTGTTAACAAGCTAGCACGAGCGTTAGTAGGGTGCGTTTAATGTAGAGGGGAACAAAAATCCACTCTGCTCGGGCCTGATTACTGCGTTCGACTTTGAGAGTTTAATTAAGTGCCTCTAATAACTGACATGTAACATTTAACCATTTTTTAAATTTCGTTTCCTAATCAAATCAAGTAGCCGAAAATAGTCCGCTATCCCAGAGGGTGAAAAAAGAAATCCACGCCTCTAATGTGCTTTTTGAAAGAAGAAACACAGAACACTTGTTCTGTTTTAATTAGTATTGATTTTCAACAGTGCGTGCATGAGTCAACTGGACTCGAAACATTCGATTAGTATACAAGGGCTGATTTTTGACAGAGTAGTACAAACAATCTGATCACACTGCCTCCGCTATCAATGCATCATTGAGCATTTCCTGTCCATGGCCCTGTCTCCAGTTCATTGATTGTCCTTCCTTGGATCATTTCTGGTAGGTATTATCCCCTGCATACCCACAAGACCTGCCATTTTGGAGGTGCCCTGACCCAGTCGTCTAGCCATTACAATTTGGGCCTCGTGAGAATTTGTAAAGATCCTTGACTAATTGTCCTTTCTCCAAAACATCAGTCTAATATTCCACCCTTTTAAGGGGTGTATATACAATGGTGGCTCAGTGGTAGGTGTTTTGCCTGCTGTATAAAAGGCTCGGGTTCGGTTCCCAGGCAGTGCCCAAACCCCAGCCACTGGATGCAGTGCCGGTCCCAAGCCCGGGTAAAATGGGGTTGCGTCAGGAAGGGCTTAAAACCTGTGCCAACCTTGTATGTATGGACCAAGTGCCCGCTGTGGCAAAGCCTTGCTGAGAGCTGGGATGCCACCCGAAAGACCAACAACAACAACATATACACCATAACATACCGAACAGAATCGGCAGGTGACCTGAATAACATTGATCACCAACTACACCCCAGTGAACTGGTGGCAGGATCATGGACATCTAAGGCTCACCCATGCCTAGGGGGACCAAAGTCCAGTCCTTTTGTTCCAAAGCAGCACAAATCACAGAAAAAATCAATGCTGGCCATGATAGAAAGGTATCAGAACAGTGCATCACATGTCAGCGCTCATATATTGAAAGTCTTGCTTACTGTCATGTTCTTGTTCCTGTAGTAAAAGAAAACAAGCAATCCTATCTAAAAAATGTTTGTCCATCCTTTTGTTCCTTCCATGTTCGTTGTTTCTATAGGGTGCTAGCCCAACACCCAACCCTCCTGCTGTCTCATCCCACAGCAGGGTCATTTTGTATAGGTATAAGGGTTAGGGGCCTTGTCCAAGGGCCCAACAGTAGCATTGACAGGGCTTGAAGTTCTGACCCTCTGATCACCAACCTCGAGCCTTGACGGAAAGTTTGGACACACCTTCTAATTCAATTATTTATTTTCTATATTCTTGAACATTACTCGATATTTTAAGACGTCATTTTAAGACATGAAGAAGGTCAGCTGTCCTGGAACAATCCTTGCAAGAACAGAGTGGTCAAGTGGAATGGCAAAACCCATCAAGCACCAAAAAGAACCTGGCTCTCATGAAGATCTTCCCAGGAAGGCCAGACCAAAACTTACCTCTGCTGCAGAGGAGAAGTTCATTTAGAGTTAGCTTAGCTTAGAGGTTGCACATCTGTAGCTTAGGGGTATGCAAGCTTTTGCGCTCAACTGTAAGGTTTGGGACCCACTGTCTTACAATCAGACTTATTTCTAACCGGTGAAAGAAACAATGACAGATATAGACGTGAACACAGGAATCACAAAAAATTGTGTTGTGGATATGTCTGGAAATAATTAGTTCATAAAAGACCAGATCAAATGTTTTAGACAAAGCCTAAGCCTAACCAAACCTAACCCTAACCTAATCTCTTCTCTAAAAATCCTACCATGCATTTGCTGGAAGTCAGAACCGATTAAAAGTGTCGCAGAATGCATCAGTAAGAGCTAACCAGTTCCCACCTGGTGCGAACCTGCAGCGAGAGAATTAAACACAAAACCATGTGCAGGGAATTTTCAGTTAACAAGTTTATAGTGGAATAAACAAGGGAGAGGTCTTGCGCCGCGCGTCCTCGAAATACTTGTGTACGTAGATGTGAGCGCGAAATGAATGCAGGCCGTTACTTTGGGGTTTAAAACAGAATGTCACTCGTAGCAGCGGGCATGTGGCTTTGCTTAGAGTGCGTGTTCGCTCCAATTAAAGAGCGAGGAGAAGGGGAGAGACTGAGGCAGGCGAGACGGCCAAACACACGACACAGGGGAAGAAAATAGGAGCAGCACGGTCGCACATGTGTGTGTGCGTGCGTGTGTGCGCAAAAGAAAGAGAGACTGTGTGTGCATATAAAAAATTAATATTTTTGAACGCACAATACTTGTTCATTTGTGTTAAATGGCATCTATGTAAGGATGAGGATGTAAAGATGTAATGGTCCTGATAAAGTGGGGACACTTTAAAATAAACAAAAAAAAAAAAAAGTTAAGCCTAGGACAGAATAAATTTGCTGCATTAACAATCATCTGTGTATGTGTGTGTGTGTGTGTGTGTGCTGGGAGGCGCGGAGTGTCCATGTCACATGTTCGTGCTTATATAATGAAAGTCATGGTTACTGTCATGTTCTTGTTGTTCAGTCCCCATGCTCTTGCTCCCTGACAATCCCCCCCCCCCCACCCCCGTCTGTCATCTCTCAGTCTTCTTCTGTCAGTCTGCATTCACCCATCTCTCTTCATCTGCCTTTCATCCCCCCCCTCCTCCCCCCCACATATCAGGCTCTCTACAAGGGGCTGGAGAACCAAGGAGCAGAAAAAACCCTTCTCATGGACATGACTTCAGATGTTGGACTAAAAGCATTTCTCGTTGGACTAATGCTGTTAATGTCTGTCATCTTCTGCGCTTTAACTCGTTCTCTCTCTCTCCGTCTTTCACTGTTTCTCTCTCTGCGTCCCTTCGCTCTTTCTCTCTCTCGATCCCTGTGTTTATTTCTCCATTGATTTTCCCTGACATGTTTAGCACTGAGATAACAGTCCCATATCCACAACACTTCATTGTCCGTGCTGTAGTACAAGAAGATGGACGTATACACAAACAGACGCGGGTTTTTTTCCTCCTTCCTCCTGTTTTAGAACAGGATTGGGTTTCACTTATCGAGTTACAGTCTGAGAGTGAATTATGGCCTGTTGATTTCCGAAGAAAGCCTCCTGATATAGTTTTATGGAAGGTGTGTGTGTGTGTGTGTGTGTGTGTGTGTGTGTGTGTGTGTGTGTGTGTGTGTGTGTGAAAACAAAGGGCCTCAGAAGGAATGAACATTCAGTTTTTGGAGAAAATACAGTCATACACACACGCACACACACGCACACACATGCACACACACACTGCATTGGATGAGGTTTTAATTTAGGTTTATGGGGAGGCAGACTCATCTGGCAGAGAGACAGCGAGACCGAATGGAAACCCACAGTCATCTGGAACTGTAAATGAGGAATGTCGCAAGAAACCTGTAGAGAACACAAGGGTGTGAGTGTGTGTGTGTGTGTGTGTGTGTGTGTGGGGGGGGGGGTTCTTTTGGACTCCATTCTGCTTTAAAAAACAATAAGTTCCAACGAACAATCGTTGTTTAACGGCTAATTGACGCACCAACATTTTAAACAGAGAGCACGATTATTAATTATTTATTTTACGCTGTTAAATTCTGGATTCTGATTAGAGACCAGATTATACATGAGCGTTTTTATGGTTACAGCTCATAATATGACGTATACACAACTTTACATTACACGACTTATAAAGGGTAGACATTTTTGTAAGCAGATGTTGATGTAACTTGTTTTGTTTTTTTTATGGAAGGAGCCTCCAGTACCAGTTAGAAACAATGAGAAAGTTTCCCGAAGAATCAATTTTTGGAAGATTTTGGTCTTGTTGACACCAGAAACAAATAGAACCTGGTTACTGGTAATGTAAGGACAAAAAAAGTATTTGGCCGAAACTATTCAGTCCTATTCGGTATTCGGTCCCCCTTTTGCAGCTATAACAGCTTCCACTCTTCTTGGAAGGCAAGATTTTTGAGTGTTCCTGTGGGAATTCATGTCCATTCATTCTGGAGAGCGTTTATAAGGTCAGACGCTGATGTTGGATGAGAAGGCCTGTCAATTTCTTCCACACTGAACTCATCAAACCATGTCTTATAGTCTTTATAGTTGGAATAAAAAGGGTCTTCCCCAAACTGTTGCCACAAAGTTGGAAGCAGAGCATTGTTCAAGATGTCTCAGTGTGTGGGATAAGGGGCTTGATTGACATCTGAATTCAACAATTAACAGGTTTGGACAAATACTTAAAGTGTATATTCCATATGGGTTCTCTTCACGGTTTTCCAGATTCCTCACACATCCCAATAGCATGCTGTGAATTCCTGACTTCCTTGTGTTTGTGTGTGTGTGTGTGTGTGTGTGTGTGTTGTGCTGCGGTGGACTGGCTTTCCATCAAGTGTGCATTCCCAGTGTTCCCCAGACACACTGGTGATCTCTCATTAAAGATGTATTAGACAATATTAAATACATAAACACATTTTAGTTTTTAACATTTTCTGTTTTGTTTACAATTTTTTTTACTTTGTACTGTATAATAGGTTGAAAAGTTTTAACTGCATCAAATTTGCTTTACCATTTGCTTTATATGAAGCACAATAAATGTACAAATGGTCACTTTATTCAAAATGTTTTTATTTATTCCAAACAAATTGTACAATTGAACAAAATCCATTCAAAATTAACGTGATTTTTTTTTTCTAAAATATTTTTTATGAGCTAAATTTCCTATTTCCAAAAGCTGTACTTAGTCATGTGGCTGGGTCTTATTTTAATATGTGAAGGAGGAACACATAGTTGAAAAGGAAGAGACGCATAGAAGCTAAGTAAAGCACAGAAGATAAGAGGCATTGAACACTTTTTAACTACTCAAAGTTCGATCAAGAAAAGCACGTTGAAAGATGGAGATTATATGATTTTTCATGCACTCCACATAAAATTTGCAGAAATTTCTCTCCAGGTTTGGTAAGGCACATTATAAAACAAAAGTGGAAGTTTTTGTCAGCTTCATATATATTTTGTTCTTTTACAGTCCCAAAACGAATTCTGCGTTTTTTAAATTACCATTGTGCAAAACTAATTAGTACTGTACCTTTGTGATATCAGGGATTAGAACAGAACCCTAGTTACCTGCTTTTGTTTTATGAGCACATGATGATCGGATATAAAAGTAGTTTTTTATTTAGTAGTAGTGGTAGAAGTATTTATTTATTTATTTATTTTCAGAACAGTGACTGTTCAAAAAGGATTTGAAAAATGCCCTTGTTAAACTACATATTTTCAACGCGTTGAAATCACCATAAATTTTTAGACTGACTTGACAAATATGTTTTGATCTCTACAGAAGCAGAAATGTAAAAATTGTAAGTGTATTCATTTTATTACATTTTTATAATTAAAACTGTCAACCTAAAAAATTTTTTTGTTTGTTTGTTTTTACATCGGCTTTCACTAAGTAAAGCTTTTCTGCTAAATACTATAAATGGTTAGGTCAACTATGATCATTTATGCGTTGTACAACATATTAATTATATGATTTTTATCTTTATATTTATGTACACCTTTATATTTATTTTTAAATAATTTCTTTAGAATTTGATTATTATAATATGTAATAATATTATAGTAACTTTCATTAAAGCTAACCATGAAAACCTTGTTGGGAAACCTTGTATTAACAAACTGGACGTGCAAAATGCAACATTTTAAACAAAGCTACACTTTAAATTTTGTGTTTGCAGAACATTGTCAGGTTTTTTTTTGACCCCATACTAATCCACACCGATTAAACCGATTTTTTGACACAAAAAAATCCCTCATTTTACATTCAAATAATTAAAACGCAGACAATTAAAACAACACCAAAAACCCAAAAGGGGACAGAGAATGAGAAAGAGAAGGCGGGAACGGCAAGGTAGAACGAGTCACCCCTGGAGTTCTAGCTCTATTGTACCAACGTAAACAATGCCGGTTTTGATAACCTTTGACCCCTTGAGTGTAGTGTTGAATTGGGGGGACGCGCCTCCTCGGCAGCTGCTTCTCAGGGAACAGAAGAGTAAGAGAATAGGAGAAGGAGCAGAGGGAAGCAGGGAGTAAAAATGAGAAAGGCAGTAATTAAAGTGGTAATTAAATGAAGCTCAGACCCTCGAGGTTGCTTTAAGAGACCAGGCCACATCACAGCACACTCAAGAATGACCAGGGGGAACTGCTGTGAATGCTGCATAGGACTGGACAAAAAAATGCTCCTCTAACTCGCAAGTCCTTATCGGAAACCCTGGATGCTCATCCTTGGGTTTAGCAAGTGACATCAAATCAACACAGACATAGACAGAGATACTATTGCATATTATAGTGTGTAGTGTACTATATTAGACATGTTAATGCATACTACTGGTATGGTATAGCACATGCAAAACCATATTACATAACTGCTGAACTTTGATGGTCACTGTGGTACCCAATAATTACCATGGTATTTACCAAAGTGTTGTGTATTAACCTTTGGAGGGTACCATACCATTCCATGCAAAATGGCACCGCGGAGGTTACTATAGAAGATGAAGTACAGTATGAGTAGCATGGCACTTGGAAAGCTACCACAATAATATCAAGTTTTGGGACGTAAAAGAAAAAAACAACAACAAAATTACACAAAGGTAACTGATTGCCACATAATGGTACCACATAAGACTGCAAAGATTTAGATCTCCTAGTTTTGTCACAAGTGGTTACATGTGTGTGTTTTTTCTTTGGTGGTTAAAATGAATCATTTTCACAACTTAAAATGAAAGTTAAGTTAAAAATTCTGTATTTGACTTGTTTCTTCATCTATCATGATTTGTTTTACCATGGTACAATAAGTATGCTATGTACACTATGTACAATGACATACGGTACAACCATATTATGTCCAATTAATAATATGCACCCGTATCATTAAATGTACCATATTGAAATGTAATATAGTACATTGGCTGTAATGTTATAAGTTTCAACATACACTATGGTATTTAATTAATGTTATATACATACTGTACTATAGTACCATACTATATAAATATTATTATTAATGGTACAACATATTTTTGACATTATCTTGCTATGGGTTTCATGGTACCATACTATGGTACATACAGTCTACTGTTGTACCAAAGGATGTAACATGGTAGAACCACGTACTACAGTATATCAACAAATAAGTACCATTGTACTATGAAAAATACCATGATATTGTATAACAAGGTAAAAACAAATTTAGCAAAATAGTAAAATTTATAGTAAATGAATATTAAAATATTTATAGTATTATTATTAAATTAGTAGTAACATGTTTATAATAAATTTTGCTGCAAATAAACAACTAATTTTGTAAGTTAAAAATGGTTCATTTTCCAAACCCCCAACTTCCCACTCCTGCAAAATCTCTTAAGCAATTAATGCCAAATATTCTGAACATGTTAGAAATTAGAAATGTAAATTTATTCTAATAATTATTATAATAGATTAGTCAGTGGCCACATAGGTTTTTTTTCTTGGCATTTTGTTTGTCACATGGAAATAGTGTCACATTTCTTGTTTGCGTGACTAAATTTGTTATTGAGCAAGCAGGTTCAGAATGTATTTATTTCAGCTGCTTTATTAGCACACAACCTCACAAAAGGCTAGTGTATATCTAGTGATCAATCAAGTTTGACGGATCGCAAAAAAAAAGCGAATGTTAGCTAAACAATTTATAGAGGTAAGAAATAAGAATAAGATAATGAAAAACAAATCATGTCTCTGTGATTGTATTCTGGTATACGAATCTAATACTTTTACTAAAACCAAGGTGGTATTTTTTCCAAATATATTCTTTCACATCTCAACAAAGGTATTTTCACTAAGGCACTGTGCAAATCTTTTAGTTGTGGATAGTTTTTGATTTTACCATTTGACCCTGTGCTTGCAACAATGAGGTCGTTTTTTTTTTTTTTTACTTTTTTTTGTTGTTGTTCTGAACCATATCAAAACTGACATAGAATTTAATAAAATTTTAACAATTTTAACAACAAATTCAACAAAACAAACCACACAAAATTCATACGAACTGATTTTATTAGCTTAGAATGTTAGGATAGTATAGTTATACTATATGTATATGTGTGTGTGTGTGTGTGTGTGTGTGTGTGTGGAGAGATTTGTCCAGTTGTCAGTGACCCTTGAACATGGTCTGAGCCATTTGGACACAAATATCATTAAACCCCTATTTAAGCATCAAAGACTCCTGGGAAATGTAGTCCCTATCTTCTGTGTGTGTGTGTGTGTGTGTGTGTGTGTGTGTGTGTGTGTGTGTGTGTGTGTGTGGACCTTTTGTGGGATGAGATGGATAAAAGACTGGATTAAAGATGAAGTGTCTACACAATGTTGGTTTAGATCACGCACGTGTGTGTGTCTATGTGTGTGTGTCTGTATGTGTGTGTGCGCGTGCAGTTCCCTCTCTATATTTAGGACAGTGACAGAGGGCAGGAGTGAATGAGGAATGAAAAGCGTACCTGCACATGCTGTGTATTGGTATCTGTGTGTGTGCGTGACATTGTGTGATTGTGTGTGTGTGTCAGATGCCACAGCTGGAGCTCCTGGGCCATTTGTCAGACAGGGGGTTTGATTATGAGCCCCTGGCAGGGCTGTGTGATCAGAGCTGACCCTTCATTATGTCTGCCAGACTCAGGTGTCACCAGCGCCAGCCCCTAACTGTCTGTGTGACAGCACGACACACTCGTCCCATCGCTCTTCTGCTGTCTCCTCCAGCACATGTGCTCTGCGTGTGTATGTGAGTGTGTGTGTGTGTGTGTGTGTGTATGTGTGTGTATCTGAGTGTGGCTGGCTCATTTCAAGGCTTTTTCTGTTGTTTTTTGTTGTAAAGGAGTAATTGTGGTGGCACGCTGTCGCCTTGCACCTCCAGGTCATGGGTTCGATTCCCGCATCAGGTCTTTGTGTGTGGAGTTTGCATGTTCTCCCTATGCTTGGTGAGTTTCTTCTGGGTTCTTCAGGTTTCCTCCCCAGTCCAAAGTTTGCAATTGGTGTTTCCAAATTGTCTATATTGTGTGAATGTTAACTGGAGGTCCTACTATGGTTTTACAAAATAGGAATAAATCCAGTGGTCACCATTGGCCTCCATGGTCCTGAGTTGGACTTCAGAGGTTTCTAGATGGATGGAGGTAGTCAAAAACTGGTCTGTTTTAAATGAATAAATTTGCATTTGCAAATTCATCACACATCTATCAAGTACACATACCTGTACATATACAAGCAAAGCAAAGCTGTAGATAAAAATAGTAAATAATGTCCCTTCTATGAGGGACGTTCAAGTAAAACCAAGACCTTAAAAGTAAAACCGCACTTTATTTCTCTGTATAGTCCTCTGCTACACTAATGCACTTATACCAGCATTTCACTAGGAAAAAAGTAGGTAGGGCATCCTGGTGATTCAGTACATTCAGGTGGTCAGCTGACTTCATTTTATTGCCACATAACGTTGATCAGTCTAGACCTGAGCTACTGAAGCAACCCCAGATTATAACACTTAAAGAATGCGCGCCCTTCTTATCCTGACACGCCTATCGCTCCGGAATAGGCTCAATCTGGACTTGTTAGACCACATGACATTTCTCCATTACCCCAAAGTCAAATCTTCATGCTCCACATCTAGTTTTTTTTTTTTTAGTTGCCCTGCTTAATTTGCTATGGCTGTTGATTAAATTTTCCCCTACAGCCAGGCAGCGTACAGGATGATGTAGTGTAGTACAGTTTGGTAAGATGTAGTGTGATGTACATTACAGTATTATCTACAGTGTCTCTTGGAATGTAAAATTTTCAGGACATCTATTTTCCCTGTCCAGAATTGGTACAATGAAGTAATTTTCACTCCCAGATTTTGTGAAAGCTCTTTAGTCTTAACCTTGATTGTGTCTCACCTTGAGCACGTTCATGTTTGGGGTTTTTATATACATCACAGCTTGAAGCAAATTAAGCGCCATTAATGAATTCCCGAAGGCTTAATTATGTTTTAACTTCACTTTAGGCCGTAAAAACAAACAGAAGGTAATATTTCATAGGGGTTAAATAATTTATTAAGACCAAAAACAATGTCTTTTCGCTCAAGATTACAACATCACACGTGTTCTTTGTTGGTTCTCGGCGTCACTTAATGGAAAACCAATAAAGAAGTTATCCAAAGAAAACTTTTTTTTTCCAGTATTGGAGATGTTAAAATTTTGACTCAAAGTTCTAGTTTGCAATACGCTTATACTACGAGATGCCAGACACGATCGCATTAGCATGAAACTTTAAGCTTTGGATCTTAGATTAGAAGGATTAAAGCGCCGCTGCATCGCTCTCTTTGCCTGCATAACAAACATTCCCATTGTGGGAGTACAAAAAAACATATATGGTATGATGCAAGTATGAAAACAAAAACTTCCGACTTTTAATTTTATTACAAAATACAAGCATTCAAGTCAAACTGGGACTTTTGATTGCACGAAATAACAGAATACAATTATGAGAGTCAAAACTTCCTTTATTTCCCTATATAATCCCCCCCTACATTAATTCAGTTATCCCAAACTTTTACTAGTGCTTGGATACCATCAAGGTAGAAATTTTTCTCAGTGCGCCAGAGCCGTGATCGGACTGGCTGTCTGATTCACGTGTGAAACACCAGCCTCCCAGGAACCCCTAAAGATGTGGAAATGTCTTGGAGCGAGGTCAGGGAGATTTGGCAATAACTCCTAGCCGGGGTTCTGTAATGTGCGAGCGGTGGGTGATTGTGTGTACAGTTCCAACAGACAGATTCATCTCTTTGCATATTAGCGATAAGATTTTCAAGGATCAGGGGTTCCGATCGGTGAATGTTCACGGGAACGACTGCAGTGGGATGTACGGATGTACAGGCTTGTTTGAAGCGTTTACACCATTCAAATGCTTTTCTACGGCTCAGAGTCTCATCACCTTACTGTGCTTTAAAGTCTTCTAGTCTTATAAATGTCTTCTAGTCTTTTAAAGTCTTATAAATGTCAGGCATTTTCTTCATTCATGATTTGACTTGAACGTGAATCACACATCTTGAATATTGAACCTCATTTACCCCAATAACTACTCAGATACCTATCAATTTTCATGTCTTTAACGTGGCAGGCGTATTATGTGGTCACAGCATATGGTTCAACCTCATTGTCTGTCAATAGCCAGTCATTTTTCAATTAGTCCTTATTAGTAGGCATGGCTCTGGAAATGCCTCCCCTTGTATTTAACCTCAATGGCCTGCCGGGAGAGAGAGATTGTGCGTGAGTGTGTGTGTGTGTGTATGATTAGTGAGAGGAGAGCACGGAGGTGACAGAATCCCTCTTCAAATATTTTGTCTTCATTTTACGGCAGCGGGACGTAATTATAGAGCAGTGCTTCATTATTGTCCCACTCATGTTTAATGCATTGTGTTCATTTAGGGCTTTATTAACTGCACTCGGAGTGTGCGTGTGTGTGAGAGAGAGAGAGAGAGAGAGAGAGAGAGGGGGAGAGAGACAGAGAGTAAGAGAGAGAGCAGAGTGACTAAGTTTAACAGAATAAAATAGATGGTGTTCGGATAATATTATGCGGATATGTTTATGCATATTAGAAATATTAGCTGGTCATGGAAAGTCAGAGGTAAAAGGGGTATTAGGCGGGGGTAGATTAAAGGGAAGGGGCAAATACAAGAGAGGTAAATTCTAAGGAAAAGGGTAGTAGGTTGCTATAGTGTAGTCACATCAGATGGCTCACGTGCATCTCACATTGAGACTGATGAGCTCAATCAGAAAGTGCATATTTCAGGATGGAGATAGATGGTGGAACAGAACGTACGGGCACGAGAGAGAGAGAGAGAGAGAGACTAAGATAGAAATCTGGGAGGGGGGAAAAGTGCAAATAAGAAAAGTGCAAGCAGAAAACAAGGACAAAGAGGACGGAATACAGAAAGAGATGAAAAATAAGAAAGAAAGAGAGAGATGTCAGACAGAGGGAGAGGTAGGGATGGAGCGTAGGTTTAAACACCCCCCTCACCACCACCACACACACACCTCCCCGCCCCACACACCTCATCCCCATCCTTTGGTATAGCATATGTCACAGGCCGTTCCTCTGGGGTGAATAAAAGCTAATAGGCTAACGCTAGCGGCGCTGCTGAGTGATGATGCTGATGGATGGCGCGTGTCAGCCGCGGCTCTTTGATAAGACTCCATAAATATTTTATCAAGCGTAATGGAAATTGTCAAATCAATCTAATTGTGTCATACATTACTGGGACATCAAAATTAAACAAAGCACATATGCTATCATTTTGGCTTTGCGGTTCGGGCAGCCGGCGGACGGCGGCTCAGGGGGGCCTCGCGAGGCCTCGGGGCTGGCAGTGCTGACGCTGGAAATATGTCTCCCATACGGCCGTGCCCGCGCACTCCATCACACCGATCAATTTCTCAAATGTGGACAAGTGTGTGCTGTAATCACGATATGGCAGCCAGTAACCGCCGGGCTGTTCGAGTGTCTGTGTGTGCGCGTGTGTGTTTGTGTTCTACTACAAATGAAAACTTATTGTGGTTAGTAAATGCTTGTATGTAATAAATATGCAGGTATTATATAATATATTAAAATTAATATAACAAAGTGACATGCATTGCATGCATTTCAGTCTTTCTGTGTGAATTCTCTACAAATTAATCAGTACAGGTAGTATAGTGTAGTATAGTGTAATATACTGTAGTATGGTATGGTATAGTGTAGTATGGTATGGTATAGTGTAGTATTATTTGGTATGCTATAGTGTAATGTAGTGTGGTGTAGTATGGTAAAGTATGGTATAGTGTAGTATTATATGGTACAGTATGGTATGGTATGGTGTAGTGTAGTATGGTATGGTATAGTGTGGTATTATATGGTATGCTATAGTGTAATGTAGTGTGGTGTAATATGGTACAGCATGGTATGGTGTAGTGTAGTATGGTATGGTATAGTGTGGTATTATATGGTATGCTATAGTGTAATGTAGTGTGGTGTAATATGGTACAGCATGGTATGGTGTAGTGTAGTATGGTATGGTATAGTGTAGTATTATATGGTATAGTGTAATGTAGTGTGGTGTAATATGGTACAGCATGGTATGGTGTAGTGTAGTATGGTATGGTATAGTGTAGTATTATATGGTATAGTGTAATGTAGTGTGGTGTAATATGGTACAGTATGGTATGGTGTAGTGTAGTATGGTATGGTATGGTATAGTGTAGTATTATATGGTATGCTATAGTGTAATGTAGTGTGGTGTAGTATGGTACAGTATGGTATGGTGTAGTGTAGTATGGTATGGTATAGTGTGGTATTATATGGTATGCTATAGTGTAATGTAGTGTGGTGTAATATGGTACAGTATGGTATGGTGTAGTGTAGTATGGTTTGGTATGGTATAGTGTAGTATTATATGGTATGCTATAGTGTAATGTAGTGTGGTGTAGTATGGTAAAGTATGTTATGGTATAGTGTAGTATGGTGTGGTATAGTGTAGTATACTGTGGCACAGTGTAGTATGGTGTGGTATAGTGTAGTATTATATGGTAT
>NC_071110.1:29187500-29192500 GCF_024256425.1 Clarias gariepinus | reverse complement strand
AGAAAGAGAAAGAGAGAGAAGGGAATAGAGGCAAGACACAAAGTGAGGGATAAGTGAGACAGAAAAGGGGAGCGAGGCGACAGAACAAATCAGGAAGAAGAAAAAGCATGAGCGAGATGGTGAAAGGGGGATAGGAAGAAATAAAAAGAGAAAAAGAGACAGAAGGTGGGACAGAGAGAGAGAAATGCAAAAGGTGAGACGGTGGAAGAAAGAGTATGAGAAGGAGAGTAGGAGAAAGAGTGAGAGAAATGCAAAAGGTGAGACGGTGGAGGAAAGAGCAAAAGAAATAGACAGCAGGAGGGGGAAAGAAAAATGAAGAGATAGACGGTGAAATAAAGAAACAGACAGAAAGATGGAGAAGAGGACAGGGAGTGAACAGAGAAAGAGACTGAGATTGAAAGACAGAAAGAGAAAAAAGAGACACTGACAGGGACAGAAAAAGACAGTGAGAAAGACAGAGAATGAGAAAAAGAGATCTACTGTAATTCTGCCAGGTAGCTTAGATCACAGTAAACATATTTGTACCATGTGTGTGTGTGTGCGCGTGCTCACGTTCCGACGTCCCCGGGCGTTGACTGGGTCACCTCTCCATTAGGGTGTGTTGTCATGGTGATTAATGGCCGCTCCTATCATCTTTAATGTAGGCGGTAATGATGCAGGCTCCCACGCTGCTCGGCATAATCACAAGATGTATGAGAGAGACAGAACCCCGGAGCAGAGGTGAAAACCATTCAACACACACACACACACACACACACACACACACACACACATATATAGTCTTTTTTTCCCAGGCCTGTTCTCGTGCACACCCTTACTATCATACCTACACACACACACACACACACACTCACACACACACACACACACACAGATATCCCCATCATTATGGGTGGCACAGGAAGAGATGTGTCATATTCTTTTATTAAATAACAGGAAATGCTGCTATTCTTCGGGATTCTCGGACAGTGATTGTTGTGTTTGTACACGTGACATCACCAGGGGAACTTTATTTCTATTCTAGAATGTTCTGTTCTAATCGAGGATGGTTTATGGTCAGAGCTCCATTGTACAGCACGGTCATCATGAAGGGCACGGCCTCAAGAGATGTTATCAGGGGTGGAGGGCAGGACTGTATGTGGGAAATACCACTCTGTGTGTGTGTGTGTGTGTGTGTGTGTGTGTGTGTGTGTGTGTGTGTGTGTAGTCCATAAGAATAGAAATATCTCTATCTTAACATTCAGTTTGACTTTTTAGGGACATTTGGCTGGTACCCACAAGGAAAAGTTGTTGTTGTTATTATTAACGACACAAAACAAACAAACAGCAACAACAAGCTCAAACAAGAGCCACAATGTTAAATGTTTACTTTTAGTATCTAACATTTCATTTAGGGTGGAATTTATGATGTCACATAGCAATGAAAATTACGTTAATGGGGACCAGGTCCTCAAGAGAATTGTGAGCCAAATATATTTGTGTGTGTGTATGTGTGTGTGTAAGATAGATTAGAGTAAGTGTCCCCACATTTATATCTACTGTATGTCAGGTATCTGGACATTTGTTTGGTCCCAACAAAAAAAGCAGATTTTTAAGGTTTGGGTTGGATTAAATATTATTAAATATCATATTAATTATATCATTGGAAGGTCATTTAATTAAGTAAAAAATGTAGCGTATATATATGTGTGTGTGTGTGTGTGCATGTGGGCATCTTAATGAGCTAAATGTCCTCACAAGGATATGAACAACTTTGTCTATTATTTTGACATAGTGGGGACATTTGTGTGGTCCTTATAAGACAGTTTTTTCTTTCTTTCTTTCTTTTTTTTTTTACTTTTTTTTTTATTAAAAACATTTAGGTTACAGAAATTAAAACCAAGGTTGGATTTGAGAAGTGGCTTCAATTAGCTGCATTAAAGATCATGCCGATAAATGGTCCTCATAACGTCACTAAACCAAACGTGTGTGTTTGTGTGTGTGAGGATTAGACAGTTTCACTTGTTTGTATAAAAGCAAATAATTCTGGGTCTTGTTGACATGTACAAGAAATTAAGTTTAATCTATTTTCCTGTCCTGATACACTACAGGTTTTGACTAGGCCTAAGAAAACAGCTGATTGTACGTCCTGGATTCGTACCATTAAAAAAAAAATTCTAAGACTCAGTCATCCTTAACTAATCCCTGATTGTTAAAAATGACCAAACCCTGATCATTATCAACAATATAACACTGAAACTGCTGCTAGTCTTTGGAGCATGAACCCCACCTTCACTTTGGTCCGCTCTGTTTTCCTTTACAGACATTTGCCTTTTCCTGAAACTAATATGTTTATTGCTCAAAATACAGCCACTACTGCACATGATGAAGGGAATGGGATTTTCCCTTTTCACTTTTAAGAGGCAGGGGGACGGGGAGCTAGTGAAAGGCGGATTGTGTTACCCTTAAAAGCCCTGGCGACTGTTGCAGACTCTCGCACTCGGGCTGAATGATGTTTAAACAGCATAGCTGAGGTTAACATTATGGTTTCATATGTTTAACAGAGCCTCGGCTTAGAGTAAGAGTGCCTGACCTGCTCTCAGCTGTTGTTGGAAAGCTAGGCAAGTGTGTGTGCGTGTGTGTGTGTGTGTAGGCTAGCTGCCCTGCTGGGACACTGGAATGTACAGAGACAGGAAGATGTGCTCAGTCCTCATTAGTACTCACCACTACCTGTCACATCCTGTTAGCCACAGCGTACTAGCCACAGCATGCTAGTTCCACTCTGGCCTACTCGCAGTAGGTTAGCTCCGAGTGTGTTAATCTAGTGTGGACTGGACGATTAGTACTTGTCACACTGTACAAGATAATCCCAATAAAATCAAAGTTAAATTCTCGAACAGACCTTGTGGTTAATGTGTGTTGTTTAGATGAAAATCCGATCTAACGATAGACCTGCGAGGTCTGTGTGGCCTCATTCTGCTTATGACATCAATCAATGCAATCGAGGGTCGCGTAACTAAAAACATTTGCCAAAGTCTGCTTGAGGTAATTTCTTCTGTCCATCAGCATGATTAGTTCATCATGGTCACTATGGTGTCCCATACAAGTTTCATGTAATCCTATACTGTCCCAGCACTGCCGTTTTAAGACAAGCTTCGTAGCAAAGCTTGCATTTATAGATTTATGAAAAATCCAAGACTTGCCCTGGCTGAGACAGCACATGTAGCATCAGCTGGTATAAAAATAATTGATTAGCCTTCCATAGCACTAGTACTGTATATAACCACTGGTCAAGCTAATGAGATGTACAGATGTTTGTTGCGCTATTTTTGCCTTGATTTCTCGCTGACCAGATAACACGAGTCATGACAGCAATGATAAGCGCTCCAGTGGGGACAGTATCTCAAACACAGTAACAAAACACACTCATCAGCCACGTGCTACTTTTCCTTTCCAAAGCAAGGAAAGGGTTATAGGTCACAGACAACGTCCTTCTCTTCTCCGTTGTCAATTAACCTCACTGGCTAAAACGTCCGCTGTTTTTGCTCCGATTCTCCGTCACTAGGGACGGATGGAAAATGATTAAAAAAAAGAGGAAGTATGAGTGTTGGGAGCCACACAATGCAGACAACACTCAAGGCAATTCAATCTTCCCGTTGGGGATTCCCTTGCCAAACATTTGGCTCTGGTTTTTTAGGAGGTGTCTGACAGGGTGTACTAAGAGGACACAATCAGCGGGCTCTCAGCTAGTGGCTCACACTGTTATTACAGACACTAAGCACTTTCCTTTTCCCTGTGTTTGTTTAACTGGTGTTCAAATACCTTTGTTTGGAGCTCTGTATATTTTCCCATATGTGGCTACACAGAGTTAGCACTTAACACTCATGGACAAACTGTAGACCTTGCCAAGTTGGCAGGGATACAAGTGTGTGTGGGTGGGTTGTCTGCATGGCCCTAATCCAGAGGCCTATCTCCTAAGGAATATAATCCTTATCACCTTTTGTTTCTTTACACGTGTTTTTAACTTGCACTCACTAAACCGACAGACATCTTTGACCCAATGTCCCAAACCCAGTAATCCTGGAGGCATTATTGTTAAAAATGATTTTATCCTCTACAGGTGATGAAGGTGACTTCCCACTTTTCCCCTCTAACGTCCTGGAGGAAGCTGAGAGAGTGTCCGACGGAGACCCATTCCCATTAATCACCTCTAACAACAGTGTCCACTCATCGAGTGTATTATGTGAAAGAAGCTCTCCAGTGGACTCTTCTTGCTTCAAGACCTCCTTCCACACACCCGTGTACCTGGATGATGAGGAGGATGCGCTGTCTCCGCCATCAGACTTTGAGCTGCGTGAGTCCGGCATCTCAGCTGGCGGCCTGGGCGTCTGGAGCAAGAGGAGGCTCGAGGTCGGAGAGGAATTCGGACCTTTTGAGGGAAGTCTTCGCCAACAGGGCTGGGAGGTAGGAGCGAATGTAAGATTTGAAGAAAGCATTTGATGGGTTCATAATTACCGAATTTTAGCGTTGGTGTTTGTAGCGTCCGCTTTTCTTATCCCGTTAATATGATTTTCCAGTGGAGGTTGGTCTTGGTCGTTAGAGTTCCTATAAATTGTGCATGAGATCAAGTTGCTTCCCCAGTTTACACTCATTAAAGAGACAAAGGCTTCTTTGTCCATGGCAGTAAAAGATCTTATATGGTTTCTTAATACATCAAATCCAAAATAATGAGGTTACTTATTCCATTAGTTATGCAGTGCTTTTAGGGAATTAACATATTCATCAGCCACTTTTACAGGAAAGTTTATTAGACAATTATGAAACCAATAAGATGGAGTATTTCACTTCACCCACCTCATTACTGTCATACAAAATTTCTGTTCAGGAGGTGATAACCAACTACAGTATGATCAAAGTTCCTGATGAAACATCCTGCTACGAAGTTTATTTCAAAACTTTTATTGTACATTTGTCCCGTTAATTGTATCGAACAATGTGTAAATGTCTGGCTGAACTAAAGT
>NC_071110.1:29167500-29182500 GCF_024256425.1 Clarias gariepinus | reverse complement strand
ACCTCAAAGTATGCAGAAAAAAAGCAAAAACTGACATTGAGGTGGTGCTACTACTTAAGATGATCAAAGTTGTTTTATCCAAAATCTTAGCTTCCATATACAGAACATCTTTTTTTTACTAAGTGTAGGATGAGGAATACAGTTTAAAAGCTTGTCTTAGCTTACGGAAAAAAAATCACAAATAAAAAAAAATGAGCACCACTAATGTTCTATTTTAAATATAGTAAGTCCCGTACATATGGACTTTCGTGTTACAGAGTTTTTAGGATATGAACATATGCGTTCGCACATGTTTAAAGTTAGATCACATGTCCGGTATACATTGTCATATGCATGCTGTGTGCATCCCAGGATGTCCGAAAGCAAGCGTAAAAACAGCGGCGATGAAAATGGTCCCAAACAATAACGATCAACATGCATCATTCAACCATGGACAGGTTCTAAAGAACAAGGACAAGATCGTGGAACATGTGAGCCAATTGTGTTAGTACCCCAGACAATGTTTGATGGACTTTGGAACAAATTGGACTTCCGATGAGCTCCCAGAACAGAACGCATATGAATATGCTGTATAGCAAATGCAAGTGTAGGCAGACTTGTATTCAACTTATAAATTTTTGTACCTCAAAAAATCTACAATCATTGTATTACATTTTTGATTAATATCTCCTTAGGTACTTATACAGAATTATCGTATTAACTTGTACAGAAAACAAGTATTTTAGAAATTAATTAGAAGAAAGAAAAGAACAAATAAAATGAACAAACTTCAAGTTAACAAAAATTCTAAGGATAACTAACTAGAAGTTAGTTAATGTAAAAAAAAATGTTTCCACTAACATTTTTGGATGTCCCAGTGACTAACACTCATTATAATATTTGAGAACGAAACACGACTGATGTGGAATTGAAGCAAAACAGATGCATGCAAACAGTAAGAGAGTCTGCAAAGAACAGATTAAAGTGGTGAACACTTTTTAATCAAGGTAGTGTTCA
The DNA here is from genome assembly GCF_024256425.1 of Clarias gariepinus. Lineage (NCBI taxonomy): Eukaryota > Metazoa > Chordata > Actinopteri > Siluriformes > Clariidae > Clarias > Clarias gariepinus. Next base: position 29,181,504 of record NC_071110.1, on the reverse strand, counting down.
CACATTAATGCCAAAGTAGTATTTCACATGCCAGGTAGTATTTCACATTAATGCCAAAATCTTTAAATAATAAATTAACAGTGGATGAACTGTTAGTTAAAAGTTGTGGAGATTTTTGTTAGGTCCCCACTTTTCTGCTAAAAAAACTAAAACGGTCAAAATGAAATTACAAGCGATAACAACATGGCTATCGGTTTTTATTTTTTATATTTTTTAACAAGGTATATTTAGAATATTAACAATGCCACAATTTCAGTGTTTTTAAAAGCGTTCTGCCCTTAGGTAAATATCCACCGCTGGAAATAAACACCTGGCTACGTTTCCCCGGACCTCACTTTGAGCAACCTGGCATTAAAGACATTAACTCTTGAAACAGTGCAGGCACTGGGGCAGCTGCCTTCTGTTGCTCTCACACACACACATACACACACCTTGTGTTTGGACTGACAAATGGAGAAAGCAAGGAGTAAAGACTTGAGTGTGTGATTAGACACACAGGTATACACACAGGGCTTTTTAACCAATAGTACCTTCAACCTGTGAAACAGAAGGGCCTCTAATAGAGACACTCACTCTTGCAAAACCTAATAAGGTCATGACCCAGAGAACTGGAATCTGGACTGAACACACACATGCGCGCGCACACTTTCACATATTTCCTTCATTCATGGTGACTTAACACAGCTAGCAGCTAGACTTGCCCCATCACCTGCTGAGAGACAGACAGATAGATAGACAGAGAGACAGACAGGCAGAATGGACCGCTCTCTCCCTCTCTCTTTCTCATGGCAAAATGCCTGTCTGAGCCTCATTATCATGCTAAGGACAAACTTTATACGCTCACAAGCACATACACACACACACACACACACACACACAAACACACACACAGTCTAAAGAGTCAAAACACTGACAAAGAGCAGAAAGTGTGTGCGTGTGCTTTGGCCCAAATTAGTTTTTAAGAGTTACTGTCATGTGGCTCATATTAGCATGTTATGGAATAACACACATGTGCACATGCACACACACACACACACACACACACACACACACACACACACACACACACACAAATTTCAGGCTTATACAGGGCTGTAAATCATTTACACTTAGTCTAATACGCAATGCCTGGGCCTCATTAATGTCCCATGAAAATGTGAAAATTTAAACAATGTTTCAGATTTTATCACATTTAAATTACAACAGTGTTTTGTGATGCTTTAGAATTCCGTATAAAACATTGTGGCTACTTTTATCTGTCCCCACTTTTCTGTTTAAAAAAAACGAATAGAGCCAAAAGGTTTCCTTTTCATTACTGATTTAGTGAAGATTAGGGTTAATATTTGCTAAATACAACTTAATTTGTCTAATTTCCACCATATGGACTGTTTAAGAATAGTTGGGTGTGTTTCCAGAGGAACAGGGGCTGATTGCATTATATGGGTCATTGTTCCAGGAGCATTTGTTGCTTGATCTCATGCCGAATGTGCAGGAATTCAGTTTTACTCAAATTATTCAATTTCTTATGAGCAGGATGTTACTAAAGTTAGCTAATCTTAATTTATTTACTCACTCATTCACTCACTCATCATCTATACCGCTTTATCCAGTATACAGTACAGGGTCGCCTGGGGGGATAATACATAGCAGGGCACAGACCTACACATACTGTACACACTCACACTTTTATTCACACACTAAAGGCAATTTAGAAACACCAATCAGCCTAATCTGCATGTCTGTGGACTGTGGGTGGAAACCTAAGTACCTGGAGGAAACCCACCAAGCACAGGGAGAACATGCAAACTCCATACGCCCAGAGGTGCAAGGCTACAGTGCTAATTACTACACCACCGTCCCGCCACTTATTACATGTATTCATGAAATTATTAACAAATTTATAAATTAGCTCACTGTGTTTTCTTATTATAAAGAACAAAAAAGGACAAGATCCAAAGAGGATTGTGAGTGTACCTGAAAAATAAATTACATTTTTATAAAATAAGGAGCAGGTTGTGTTCATAGATATAGCTTACGCTTTTGTTGATTGTGTTTGTTGACGCATTTGCTTTTGAAATAAGAGGTCAGAGTGACAACAGCCCCCACTTAGTCGAAATGACTTTGACAGTAACTTAGCGAACTAGCTAAACGTGAAGAGTTTAGGAAGAGCTGGAGAGTGCTTCAAGATTCACCCAAAAACACACGGATGAAGCATGTTTGCAGCAACTATAGAGCAAGACATGCCCACTGTGGGCAGGGTACAGTGATAAGAGCATTTAATAATTGGACACTCACGTTAGTAATAAAACAAAACATAAAACAAAAGTGACACCTGGGCAACTTTAGCATTTGATATTACCGACATTAACTAAACACTCTAAAAAGCGATTATGGCTGCAACTTTTGCGTATTGGTAATGTATATGTCTATGTTACTACTATACACTGATTAAGGTTTGTAAATCTACACATTTCTATTTTATGAAAATTATATAAATTATATAAACTATATATAATATACTGTTTATATAACTATACTATTTATGTATAATATAAACCTGCCATATTTTTGTTGAACTTACATGATTTACATAAGTTCAATGTGGTTCTATGAAATGTTATTTATTGAATTTAACGGAACAGTATTATTTGTTTGGGACAGGGTTTCTTTTTGTAAGTTTATCCTCAAAAAAAAGTTGCAATGTAGTGATTTACATCTTGATTTTGTCAATAATATGAAATAACTGACAAAAAAAAGGTCCTAACAAAACTGTAATCTTCTGTGGTATATATGTATATAGTGTATGCTTTCTTTTATACTTTACTTAAAGTTACTGTGATGAAGTATTGTTACATGGGTCTTTCGTGAACAGTGTGCGGGAAGATTCACCCAAAAACATGGTTTGTGGTTCTTGATTTACTATAACATTACTATAACATCATAATAAGCTCTAAAACATAGGTTTTTTTTTTTTTTTTGAGGGGCAATTTAAAAAAGGGACACTTTTATAAATACACCCCCTTCACAAACACACACGCCACAGGTTGCCTCCCTCTTGTCTGTCACGTCTGCATCGATCCATCAATGGGGATTTGCCGGCTCTTTCCACAGCAGCCATGTTGGACTCAGTGTTGTGTTTGAGCTGATGGAGCCGGGCAGGGAGAACCTTCTGAAGTCTTAACATATAAGCATCTTGCTAAGTCACTTACTCTCTCTCTCTCTCTCTCTCTCTCTCACACACACACACACATGCACACACACAGTTACCTACAATACTTTCTTCACACAAAGCTCTTGTCAGTGTTCTAGTCACCTTCTAGAAAAATGAAAGAAAGAAAGAAAGAAAAAAAGAAAGAAATTGGTTAGTGTGTAAGCATATTGTGCATAATTCTGTGTGTGTTTGTGTGTGTGTATGTGCTCCGGGGCTTTCCCTCTGAAAAGCAGGCCAAAGCACATCCATCTTCTCTCGTCTTCTAATTGTTCTCCCTCTCTTTCTCTCTTTTTTTCCTCTCCTTCATAGTGACTCCCCTCTTCCCTCCCTCTCCCTCTCCCAACGACATCCATTGTAGTGCTTTTTTATTTGGTAGAGTAGGCAGGGGAAGCCACACCATTGGCCGGTGCTCTCGGCCCCGGCTTGATTGACGCCGGGACTGCAGCCAGCTGCCACCCAGGACACACAACCATAAATCATCAGCACCAACTTCCTGTAAAGCTACGGCTGCCTGCAGGGGACAGAGAAAAAAGCCTTTGTGATTTTTTTTTTACTCGGGGGGGTGAAGGTTTAGGAAGGTTTCTGATGGTTTGCCAGCTTGCTCCAGACACTCAGACACTCAGTCCTATTAGAGATGAGCCAAGAACCGAGGGTGTGAGAGAGAACAGGAGAATGAGGACTTGCTGAAAAGAGATGGAAACTGAATCTTTTTTTTTTTTTTTAAACTAAATAAGCATTAACAGTTCAGGTGACACTTTGTAATAGGGTTCTTTAATTAATCCTTAATTAATTCATTACTAAGCAAGGAAGTAATCAAGATTTAACTTAGCAGTTCAAAGAAAAAAACACTTTATTGACTAGAGTGTAGTCAATATTATTATAACTTATATTTAATTACAGGAGAATATCCAAACAAAACAGTAGTGGATATTAACGAATCTAAGTTTGATGTGTTATGAGGCAACATTTGCCAATACCTTATTGTTTCTTATTAGACTAAGTGCTAAGCTCACTCTTTACTCTTACTATTACTAGAATGTTGTGTTATTTTTCTCAACATACGGTAGTAGTAATAGGTAGCCTATGGTAATATTTAACCTAATAAATAAAGATACATTTATTATTCTTGCTCTTGATTACTTTTAGGATTAAACCGTTAAGAACTTGAGTAGGCTATATATACCATAGAACATTTCAGTTTTGTTAGAATATTTTTGTCAGTTAATATTATTTCATATTATTCACAAAATCACTAAAATGTAACTTTTTTAAAGAGAAACTTACCTGAATAAAAAGAAACCTGGTCCCATTTTTTTTAATTTTACTTAAAAAAATATATATATATAAATAACATTTCATAGAAATTCATCAATTATTCAAACTTATGTGAGTTCAACAAAAATATGGCAGGTCTATATAAAAAAATACATATAATTCTCAGTAAATAGAAATGTGTAGATTTACAAACCTTAATCTTTATATAGTAGTAACATAGACATTGGCAATATGTAAACCCGCAGGCCATAATCGCTTTTTAGAGTCTAGCTAATTAATGTCTGCAATATTAAATGCTACCAGCAGCTTATAGTTTATTTACCTATTAATTAGTTCTGTTTTATTGTTTGTTTGTTATTGATTCGTCTGAATGTTGATTGGTTGGTTCTTTTATAGAATATTATCAAACATACCCGTAGTTTATTTATTAATTTGTTATATAAACAATTTGTTGTTTTTGTTGTTAGTTAGTTTATTATATTGCATTAAAATAAATAAATAAATAAAACATCAACAACAAAACTCCATAGTTAAATAACGTATCTGCTGATGAACTGAACCTTATTAACACTATCATCTTTAAAGTTTGTTTAAGAAAAAGTACAGGAACTGAATTGAATCAAATCATGAGGTGTCCACAAAGCATCAAATCTGTTAGGGCATGTAATTTATTATTATTATTATTATTATTATTATTATTATTATATCACATATTTTTACCAGTGAAGTTCTGAAAAGTGCTCGCAGGGTATTTTCTTTTTCAGGCCAATATAACTCATTAAAATGTTTTACTACATGTGGAACAGTACTAAAAAGTTTTTTTTTTCCAAAATGATACTTGTTGTGCTTGGCTCAGTTTCACTAAAAAACCTTGAAAAAAAAAAGAAAGCAAGCAAGAAAAAAAAGTAATATATATTAGAGATCCTTGTTTGGAGCATTTGAACTATAAAGTCAAAATCTGGGAAGGATCTTTAATGACTTTATTTGCATAAATACAAATAATTAATGAATATTCAATATTTGATAGATTAACTTTTGAGCCCCATAATTGATAAGAGCATGAAGGTTAAACACTTTAGCCTGATTGTAGCCCTACCTCCCACTTCTGTCTGTCACAGTAGGAGAGTCCATCTCTCTGTTTTTGCACCTCTCCTGTCTCTCTCCTTCATTCTCTCTCCTGTTCTCTCTCTCTCTCTAGCTTTTTCCAGCACTGTGTTTTTCTTTTTCAGCCACCGTGTCGGCCACGGAGTCACGGGCCTGTTTTCTTTCTCAGCTATGATCTGAAAGAGAGAAGCGTACGATGGCAGGAGGGAAAGAGTGAGATGTATTTAAGAGATGGAGAGAATGTGGGAGACTCGACCCAAGAGAGCTTTGGACATGAAATCTTTGACACCTCTGTAAATCTGGACGTCCCGTCTGAAACCTTGTGTGTGTGTGTGTGTGTGTGTGTGTGTGTCATGAGTGTCAGCCATCCGCGAGAGAAAAACATTCCTGTGTGGTTCTCACACAAATCTGGAGGTTTGCTCTAAAAACAAGGCTTTTTCCTTACTGCTGTATTTCTCACTCTCTCTCTCTCTCTCTCTTCACTTTGTGTCTCCTTCTTAAGGAAAGTATGAAGTTTTTCATTACACTCGTTTCGGACTTAGTGATAAATTGGGTATTGAGTTGTTAGACCACTGTCTTCATCTCTCTCTCTCTCTCGCACTTTCTTTCTCTTGGTACACTACTTTTGTGAGAAAGTTTCAAATCTTGCTTGACAAAAATGTCCTTGCATTATATTTTCCAAATACAGAACAAAATTACGCAATTACTTATTTATTCATTTAAGCACTTTTTGTAAACTTTAAGGCAGTTCCAAAGATAAAAAAGCTAACAGCGCAGTATATCTAAGTAATGTCATGCTAATATGCTAAAAAAAAAATAAAAAATTAATAAAAACGAAAACATGGGTTACTGTGTATTAAGGTTAAATAAAACATTGGTTATGTTTTTTTTCATTGGTCATACAGGCATATTTCTGAGGTAACATTAATAAATAGAAAATATGGATTACTGCATACTGAAGTTAAAGAAAACATTACTTAAATGTCCAGTCGTACTTGTACTGTCGTAAAAGCAATTTCTGTGGTAATTTTAGCTGCCTAGATAGCAACCACAATTAGTTTTGTTTTAGCACTGTACTCCACACTGCTTACTCCTAGTACTACAGGTTAGCATACTGTAGCTGTCATTTAACAAACTTTTTTTTTTAACAGGTGCAGAAATAACCTTTAACCTGAGGTAAAAAAAAAAAAAAATGTAAAACTTGTACTCTTCTTATATCTGAAGAGAATAAAAGGTCACAGCACAATATGACTAAGTACTGTCATGCTAACATGCTAAACAACAACAGCAACATTAATAAATAAAAAACATGGATTACTGCATACTGAAGTACACTTACTTAAATGTACTGTTGCAAAATTAATTTCTGAGGTAATTTTAGCTGCCTAGATAGCAACCACACTTAGTTTTGTTTAAGAAACTACATTCTAACACTTACTCTAAACTGCTTACTAACAGTTTATTGCTGTTACATGATAGCAATGCTAACCTGTAGCACACAAATTTTTTTCTTGTATTACATCATTAAATTTTTTTTTTTTCACCAGGTGCAAAAATAAACTCTATAAGCAATTACCTGAGGTAAATATTTTATTCTCTTTAGCTGCAGGCAGTAAGGAGATGTCTACTTTTTTCCCTAAACTGCCAGAAAATATCCTAAAAATACCTGTACAGTGGTACCCCTGCATATAAAATTAATTCATTCTGGAAGCGAGTTCCTATAGTGAGATTTCGTATGGCGAAACGCAGTTTCCCTTAGGAAACTTTTTCCACACAAAAATTACATAAATATATACCAACCCGTTCAGCTGCTCTTATTGTTCTATATCTCTTCATACATTTTTCAAATATTATTATTATTTATTTTAATAAATTATTATTTATTTATTTTATATTATATATAATATTTATATTGTGTATTTTTGTTGTACAGTTATTTTATTTTTAACTTAAATTTTTATATTTTATTTTATTCTTTAAATTTTTTTTCCTAGTTATATTTACCCTTTATTTAATTTTCATATTTATTTCCTATTATTATTCATAGTCTTCTATTTTTAGGTCAGGAGCAGTTGTCTAAGCATTTCACTGCATATCGTACTGTGTATGACTGTGTATGTGACAAATAAAATTTGAATTTGAACATTTTAATTTGAATTTGACATAATGTAAATGTAGATGATTCATTCCAGGCAATATTACCAATTTCCAACACAATATAATATTTTTGCACATAAAAACAATCAAATCATTTAGAAAAGACATGTCTATTTATTTTTAGATTAAGTAAAATCTGAAATAAATAGACATCATGAAACATTAATTTATGATTCCTCTTGGCACCGCTTAAAAACCAAACTGAAAGGGACTGCCTTTTCTACTTGCTATTATTCTTGGGACCCATGGTACTATGTCTTCACTAAATCTTACACAGAAATAACTAAACTCACAAACATTATCTATGTACTAGGATACTAACATAGTTGTTAGCGGAAACACTAACAGCTTTTTCATTAAAAGCTTTAACATTAACAAGCTTTAGTTCTATAGGTTGCTTCACAGCAGGGAGATGGGACAACAATTTCTGACACATCGTTTCTGAAATAAATAAATAAAAATAATTATTCCGTGGCTATACACAGTGTAAAACTAACATGTTTCATAACCTTGTCTTTGTTCTTAAGAATTGTGCCGATGGTTAAAAAATTCAAGTTAACAGAACAGGCGATGTGTGATCCATTCCAGATCCATTGGTACTGTTTGGCGCTTCTTAGCAGTACCAGCTTCATCGCCAGACAACCTAGGATGCATGCTGCATGCACATGACAGTATACGCTGGACATTTAACCTAACTTCTGCGATTGAACACGTGCGAGGTTTGTATCTTTGAAAGTTCGTATGTAGGGGACTTACTGTACTGTAGAAGATAGGACTATCCGCTGGGTATTCACAAAGCACGTCCATTTGTTTGGGAACTGTGCCACGCCTCTCTTTAGTACCTTGAACACACTGGGCAAATTAACCAGATTTTTCACCCAAATGGAAGTGTGTGTGCTGTCACAAGGCCGTCGCCCCAGACGATGTGCCATCCAATAAGTCAAGAGTAGCTCAGCCGGGCCTGCAAATAGGCCTGTCACTCTGCCTGTCGGCACGGTAACGGATGGGCCGTTGTTAACAGTGGGGGTGATGCCGGGGCAGGAGGGTCCAGTCTGATCAGGTGCATCACACACACACACACACACACACACACACACACACACACACACACACACACACACACACACTATCCCATTCCCATCAAATCTCCTTTCAGCCAACTCAGACTCAGATAAATCCCTCTTTGAGATCTTGTATGTGTGTGTGTGTGTGTGTGAGGGAGACAGAAAGCATTGGCCCTGTGGCACTGTAAGTAAGTGAACTCCATTTAAATAAGAGATAAGGCATTAGGGCTATTTACACTGAGTCACTCGCTTTATCCATCACACACACACACACTCACACACACGCACGTAGCGGCATGGCATATTTATTGATAGCCGCTACCTTCTGTAAGGCTACAATGGGCTTTTATACCTGACAGTTCCATCCATTTCCGAGTGTGTGTCTGTGCACGTGTGTGTGTGTATGTGTGTGAGTGATATTAGATGTGAGCGAGAAGATGATGCATTCTGTTGTCAGGGAAACAATCAGAGAGGCTGGTCGTTACGGCGGCAGGATCACCATGGATGCCTAGCTGGTAAATAAGGCCGTGATAGGGCGCGCAGTCGTCACGGAGACAAATGTAGGTCTTTTAATTAGGCTAATAAAAAGGAGGATAGGGGCGAGTGCACTGAGTAGCTGTCACTTGCTGGGTATACATCTCTCTTTCTCTCTCTCTCTCTCATACACACACTCACACACACACACACACACACGCTTACTAAGTGCCTGTCACTCATAAGAGATACATCAAGCTACTGTTCTCTCAGTTCAGTGTTCCTGCATACCAAAGAGCGCACACACACTCGATTTCCTTCTATTCTTTCCGACACACACACATGCAGGATGGGTTATCTCCAACTCTACTTTAAACCAAAATTGCTGGTCACGACATGAAGCCACACACACACGCCGCATGAGTTATATCAAACCAGCCTAAATTAGCTGACCTTGATTCTGTGTGTGTGTGTGTGTGTGTGTGTGTGTGTGTGTGTGTGTGTGTGTGGTTGTGAGTGTGTGTGCTTTTACAGTAACTCTAGTCATAACCACTTTGGGCAGTGCTGGTGGTTTTCAGTCGCTTTTATGATGAATTCCCAAGATGTTACAAAGAAAACAGAAACTTCCCAGAAGTGTTCTAGTGTCAAAAGAGGAGATCAGATCCAGACCAGTCACGGCTGCACCTCTGTAAACACCTGGAGGTAGTAACGACGCCTTAATCATCAGGACAAACTCTTACAGGAAACATCCGACAAGCTAAGATCAGACATCATCACGCATGGTTGTGTGGCTTTTCCATGTTCTCAGAGTTTTAAGATCAAAATATTATTTTAGCTCAGGGGTCCTGGCTGTGTTCCAAATCGCTCCCATTGAGCCCCAGGAGCATTTTCCCATCCTGCTGAGCACCCCCACCCCTCCCCCCTCCCCCATCATCACCACATACCCCCTACCTCTTGAACGCACTCTGGTCGGACGGAGAAGTAAACAAGTGTGTGTACGCTGCTGCGGTGCTGCTGCATCCTGATAACAGTGGCAGGCTTTAAGGGGGCCGACATGCGTGCATTTGTGTGTGTTTGATGTGTTTCTTATCGCGCAGAGTTAACACACGCTCCACCAGGACTCTCAGGCAGAGATCAAATTCCGCTAATTAAGCCGCATTTGGAAAGTTTTAAAAACAGAAACGTACACAGAGTGTAACGCACTTCTCTCGCCTTTTATCGACGAATAGCTTGTCTAATTTTTCTTCTCTTTTTTTTTACGATGTGGGTGTGGGTGTGTGTATACAGAATGCAATTGGTATTACAATTTCTACTATATGATGTTTAGATTTCCTCTTATGCATACATTTAAATTTGTTTAAATTCCATAAGCAAATGTTTTTTGAATTTGTGTCAAATTTATTATTATTATTCGATACACTATGTCTGTGAAAATTCCCTCCTCTCTTCCGTAAGACAGAAGAAAAAAAAAATCACAGACAGAGACAGAAAGGCAGATTCTCTCACGCTACCTCAAGGTCAAAGTGAGGTCATCTGTAGGTCATGAACTCTGTTCACAGTATGAGTCCATTCCACTCGCATAATCAGCCGGCGTATGAAGAGATGAGCAGATGGAGAGAGAAATTTACACAGTGAAGAGAGCACGCCATCACCGTCCTCTCTTCGCCGGTGGAATCCTCCAGCATTACTTCCAGTTTAACCTTTGAACTTTCACCCAACAAAAAAAAAAAAAACTGTCTTGTCTTGTCATGACGATGAGTCAGGGTCATTCCTAGGTCATGCTACCCTGAATGCAGTTAATTAATAATTGATTGGCTAGTTATTATTCATTTTTTAAATTTTTTATTCTATTATTATCATCATTAACTCCACCCTTTAAGAGTCGAACACAGATGGCCTCGGCTTCTCCCTCCTCTTTCCCTTTCCTCGCTCAGCTGTCGTTTGTTCATAAAGACACAAAGAGATAAATCCAAAGGAGAAGAGTGTGGACGGAGACAGAGAGCCAGCGTGCTGCTGAGGGAGGGACAGACTTCATTAACCCGTGAACATGAGGATGAGTTGAGCGCTGGATTTTCCCTTGACAGGTCCATATATCCCGCTTCCACGCAACCACACACACTCACACACACACACACACTCACACTTAGGCAGCCTATTGTCTGTTTTAGTGCAGCTAAAAGTCATTATGTTAGGGTCATAATGTTAAAGTTCCTGTGTGTGTGTGTGTGTGTGTGTGTGTGTGTGTGTGTGTGTGTGTGTGAATTTATGATTGAGGAGGAAATGCGAACATAAAAAATAATAACAATGAAATGTGCACACTAATTCCCAAATGCAGTTCAGCTAGAACAATTTGTGCCGTGCTAATCCACGGTTAGACTGCGGCCTGGTTTTGCTGACAAAAAAAGTCACACATCGTAAAAAGAATTCTTTGGTCATCAGTAGAGTTGCTGGTCGTATTATTCATGACAATATGTGCTCTCAGACCGCCAGTTTACTGACACTGAGACCAAAGACGACCAACAGTGTGTATTCCAGGGTCTGCTGTAGGCTTTAAAAATGCATGTGATGGGAACGGTGTCTGTGGAAATGATACTGCAGAAAGTTCATTTAAAGGATGGCATTTAAAGAGCAATTACACCTACCTGAAAGCTTGATGAGGTCATCATGAGTGTCAGAGTGGGCTTTTACAAAGCAGTTGGAATCTGGGGGATGTTTTGTAAGCAAAGTTTCCTAAATTTCCTAAATCCATATGGAGATTTTTGGAAATTGATGCGTCCGAAATTTTTTATTTAGCTCAGTGTGAGTCCTGCTGCAAAGTTAACCAACCTATAGAACTGAAGCATGTTAATATAATGGACGTTCATCTGGGACTTTTCTCATGAGTGGTGGCACAAAATTGATCTGGTGAAGAGTTTTTTTTACATAGGGCCGTACATCATTACATGTACAATACATTGTAATGCAAGAACATTTGCAGGAATACCAGAAAACCAGAATCCGCTCTTGCACCTTTGCACCATTTCACCGTCCCTACTTTGGTGTGGTCCAGACCATTTATTCCGGCTCCTCTAGAACATGGTTGGTTCAACTTGTGTTGTGTTACTTTCTCCTTCAAGTGTTGTAATGGTGAGAAAAGAGTTGATTTATCCAGCAGAGATTACAATGAGAAAGTTACTTATTTGATAACAGCTCCTTAAGTGTAGATACTGTGCATCCAAAAAGAGTTTTTCTTATGTACAGTTTTGATGCAGGAAAATTATTATTGGGCAGGACCTTCTGCTTCAATTTGGATCATGGATTCTAAAAGGTGTTGAGAACATGATTAAGAATGGGGATTTAAGTCACTTTCAAGTCAATTCAGTTTTATTTACAGTATATAGCTCTTTTAACAATGGTCATTGTCGCAATAAGAAAATATGGAAAGGATTTTGAAAAGTGTGAGGAAATATGTATAAATCATAATGATCAGTTTGTCCCTGATGAGCAAGCCAAGGTTGACAGTGGCAGGGAAAAACTTCCTGAGACTTGATGAACTATTGAGCAACTTCACTGACAAGTCCCAAGATAACAGCTGCCTGCGTCAGCCGAGTCCAAGACCATCTTCATGGTCATCAAATGGAACCGTCCTCAGTAACCACACGCATCCCGAACAGACCACATTGCGCCTCCAACCAGAAGCGGGCCATCAGGATAAGTCGGATAGGTCCGGAGGGCAGAGAAGGTCTGGATCACAATTGTAGTTCGACAGAGAGAAAGAGAACAGTTAGGTACGGTCACAGTCACATAATGTACAGTATGATTTTGTCATTTTAATTGTCCTCCATTAAAGGTGCTTCTCACTGGATGTTTATTTTATTTTTATTGTTTTCACTTTTTTGTCTTGAATTTCTGCATTAAAAAAAAAAAAACTTCAAAAGGAATTCTTCAATGTGAAACAAGCCCAGAACTGTTCCTGGATGCAAACTCAAGTATTCAGGCCAAGTGTGAAAATGCTGTTAAACTGAGAAAATCCGAAGTCCTAAAAAATATTGAAGAACGCAGCAGAAATAGCAGGAAAATCATTAGTTTCATAATGCGCCATCATATTGTCAGTCAATTTCTGACACTCACATGATCGCACGCTCACCAAAAAAAGTTGATCTCACTAGTGAGATCGAACTAAGCTCTGGTCACCACGTTCACCGGATTTTTGAGGATGTACTGGGAACGTGACTCAGTGTGACTCAGTGGCTTTAAACAAGTCCTGGTCATGGGGTTTTATTTGAAAATCCAATCACAAATTATCACAAACACTCATAAACGCTCTGGTTGATATTCGAGACGTGGCTCCAGGTGTAAACCCTCTCATCATCAGACGGAAAACAAAAGCGAGTGAGGAGTTCCACTGTTGGTATTCTTTTACTTTGCATTTGAAATTCTCTGTGGCAGCTCTTTCATCTGACCTTTCCACAATGATGATATCACACACACACACACACACACATATATATGCATGTGCATGGTTGAGCTCTCGTACTGTTCATACCCCCCCCCCCCCCCCCCCCCCCCACACACACACACACACATACACATACACATGGTCGAGTGATCCATAGTAAAAATTAATACAGCTTTTCTTAGCTGGAGCTACTTTCTTGACTAAGGTGTGTTTAAATGAGCATATTTAAATGACTATAAATATTTAAGAATAAAATTATGAACATATACAAAACAGCTGAC
>NC_071110.1:29160000-29162500 GCF_024256425.1 Clarias gariepinus | reverse complement strand
CACGAGGAATCGTTTTCACACATGAACTGACCAGAACACTGTTAATAATCATAGATAATGGTGATTGAATAAAGGAAAAGTTATAAATGTTTGTTACAAAGTGAGGATAATATAACTAATCTTAGAATATCAGATTTCTTTCTAAACATATTTACTCATTTACAAATTAGCTTAATGTCCTTTTGTAAGGAAAATAATTATCTGGGAATGTCATGAGACATTTTTAGGAAATTTCCTACAATTCAGGAACACAGGTTTTTTTTTAAGTGAGTCAGTGAGGCTTTTTTTTTTCAATTATCTTTTTTTGTTTGTTTGTTTATTGTTTTGTTTTTCCTACACTACAAAATTTATGGTTGTTTGCTCAAAACTGTAAACATGCAAAAACTTTTAATGATCGTCTATAACGATCCGAATGATAGAATTCCCTACATAAAGTAAGCATATTTTTTTCCTTTGATCACAATAACAATATTATGTAAAATTATCCACCCTGTAGAAGTATTAATATTTATTTATTTACCTTTTTTTTTATGATAACCCTTTTAGGGAAGTTAAATTTTAAGTGAAACCATTCACAGAATTTAGATACATAATAGTTTCAAGTACAGTACAAAGGTTTAAGACATTCATACACTCAATCAAAACATAAGCTAGTGGTCTGGAAAAACCCACTGGATATCCCTGTGACTGAATTCTGGGAAAGAGCCAACAATAGCAAAAATACTAACATAGGTTTTTAAGATAATTTTTTGTTTCTACTTAGAACATTCTGTACCTTGGCACCTTAGCTTTAAATGTATTTCACCAGAATGATGTTGAATGTTTTTATTAGCTGTCTGACTTTTCTACACAGATCATGTTGGCCAAATATGGCTGTAAATAATGGCTAGTCTGTTTAAAGAAAGTGTTGTAATTGTTAGTTAGCTAGGTGTGCTTGTGCAACACAGTGAATGTCACACTTTGATCAAGTCGTTAGTTACGAGCCATAACAAAACAGACTAGACAAAACACAAAAGAGTCAGTAGAAAAAATTAGCTGTGATGTATACGTGCTGTCCTGTCCACGTAAAGTTGGCAAAAATAACATACAGTACAAGTTTGATTCATTATGTTTTCCAGAATATTTCTATCAAATCAGATTTTAAAATTTCTTTTAAGTTTATAACATTTACAAATATATAAATATCTAACCTTTTTAACATTTACTCATGAAAATATACAAACACACATGCGGAGTCCTGATTGGCTGCATAAATAATAAAACAGGGTTCTCTCTTGTTCTTGTTCGCTCTGTTTCTCTGCTCTCTCCCATACACACACACACACACACACACACACAGGGAGAGAGAGGACTCGAGCCCTCAGGCCAGACAAAGTAATGGGATTCTGAGTGTTATTTTTGCTGAATAAAATAAATCCCGCTAATTAGCATGTTAAGGTGATTGATGGGTTAGCCGAGCTCCGTGCATGTGTGTGTGTGTGTGTGTGTGTGTGCACCAGATGTAGGAACCTCTCCAAGGAGAACAGCAAAAGAAATGAAAGCACATTTAACCAGGAAAAGAAAGGAAAGAAGTTAAGGACTACCGAGGAAATGCACAGAGAAAATAAACTACACTGGATGAGTGTATATTATTTTTTTGTTTGAGGTTTTTGTCATATTATTGATGTCATTTCCCCTGTTTTTTGGCGTCCCAGAATTGCTAAATTATAAGGAAAATAAACTGTGGAAGAAGTTGCAAATAAGTAGAAACAAATCAATCTAGAGTTTTGGGTTAAAAATTTAGTTAAAATTCTGTATTTTTAATAATAATAATAATAATAATAATAATAATACAATTAAATTAACAACATGCTAGAGACTTTGTTTCTTAAGTTTCCTAAGCGCTATGTCAATTTGCTATATTAAAATCATCGAGTTTTAAACATTAGAATTTCTGTAACTTTCTGGAATTCATTTGAACATGTATACAAGCGAAATTTATCTTACTAGTGATACTAATTAAAGTAAGTTTTAAGAAGTTACTTTAACCATTAATTTATATACCAATCAATAAACATGCTTTATTTCTTATGATTTGTACCTATTTTCATGATAACATGCAGTATATAATAAAAAGTTGTTTAAATTTGATTTGTCACAAGCTATAAAGTCAGAAAATTAGTTACCATGATTACTTTGCATACTCAAAAAACTAAAAATTACAAGATTGCAACACAACCCAGGTGAAATGTAGGCTAGAACTTTATCTATTTATTTATTTATTTATTTATTTATTTTGAAAATTACAGTAACATCTTCTGAAGAAATATTTCGAAATACATTTGTGGCATTTTGCAGTTAAATCTTTTGGTCCTCCACACACACACACACACACACACACACACATACACACACACACACAAACTTACATACATGAGAATGTGAGTAGTAAAGGTAGGATGATAAAAGATTATACAAAGAATAGGAATCTGATACAGAGACCTGATATTCAAACTTATTT
>NC_071110.1:29142500-29150000 GCF_024256425.1 Clarias gariepinus | reverse complement strand
GGACGTAAAGATGAAGGGCGGCGAAGCTGTGGTAGCACAATCACATGTCCGGTGTAAACCAATGACTAAAGAAATATACAGTTTAAAACATATAATGCTAGACAAAAGATGGACAATGACATGGACAAGTTAAGGTTCATGTAGCGTAGGTTGCTGCTATAGGAAATCTAATGGATTTAAAACTAATGCATATTTATTATTGTTATTATTATTATGGATAATAATATTAAATATTAATAATAATAATAATAATAATAATAATAATAATAATAATAATATAAAAATTGTTTTCTCTACTGATCCGGGATCAGCATTGGGTCTTCATTAAAAGGACAGAAGGTTGAGAGTTAAATGCCTGAATCTGAGTTCAGGTCAGGGATGGAGAAGGTTGTACCCAGAATTCAATAATGACATCTCTGTTTGAGTCGAGCGGCGTTTCTGTTGGCTGAGACTCAGCCTCATGGGTTACCCAAAGTTCCCCTGATACACTGTTGGACCCGACTCACAACATTCATCTTCTGCTGCACAGACATAACACCGAAGGGTATATACGATGTACAATGTATGTGTGTGTGCACTTTGCCAACAGACAACGTACAAATTCAGAACCTGCTTTTTCTCACTTTAAGCAAATATGAATGTTTTATATCAAAAATTATCGAGCGTACAAGCTTAGATTCATTTAAAAACAAGATGCAATTGAGACATTGCCCTTTCCCATGTAGCGAGTGAGCATGTTAGGATGAACGGTCTCCTCCAAAATCATCAAAACATGATTAAAAGATGAATGTGAGACGACAGATCAGAAATTCCAGCTTTTATTTTTTCTGCTACATACATCCTGATGTATTAAAGAACATAAAACATGGCACCTTTAGTTTGAACCGACAAATGTTTTTAGGTAAACAAAAATATTGGCACACACGTTGCCTAGATGTATCCTGTTAGATTAACAGTGTATTTAACATTTAATAGGTGTGAATGTGAACTCTTGGCTTGAGTGTTGGGTTTTACCTTTGAAGACAAACTTAGAGATTCCCTTAGACAAGTAAAAGTAGTAAAAGTCCTCCATTTACATGTGTATTCAAATAAAAGTACAAAATGCTCACCTTCACATTTACTAAAGTATCAAAAGTATATGGTTCGTATTAGCTACATAATAACGCTAGTCTTTTTATAGTAAAGAAATCTCTCTCACTTTCACTCTTTCATTTACGTTTGTGAACATGCTGCTTTTATCACCGTCTGCAACCAGCTCCACTTGTGATTTCAAACCCCTGTTACGTTATTACCCAAATCATGCAAGTAGGAGGCAAACTTTCTGCTTCAGAAACTCCACAACAGGGTGGTTATGTAATGCAACGCCATTCAAAAGTGTTGTTGAGTAAAAGTACAGGGACTTGCTGTACAATGTAGTGGAGTAAAAGGAAAAAGTGTCCTCTAATAAAAGTATACAGCGGAATTACAGATTCAGTAGGTACATTTTTTTACTTAAGTACAGAATAAAGTAAATGTACTCAGTTACCTCCAACCTCTGACTATGGCTGTGGGTCAGGGGTAGTTTAGTGGTTAAGGCATTGGACTACGGTTCGAAAGATTCCAGGTTTAAATCCCACAACCACCAAGTTGCCACTGTTGGGCCCTTGAGCAAGGCCCTTAACCCTCAACTGCTCAGATGTATAATGAGATAAAAAAAAAATAAAAAAATGTCAGTCACTCTGGATAAGAGCGTCTGCTAAATGTAAAGAGTGTTTATGAGAATTACCGTAGCTTCCTTGTTGGCCTGGCCATTTACTGCTCAATCTCTCACCTCTTAGGAATTCTCAGGAAAGTGTTTCCTTTGTTTGTTTGTTTTAGGTAAAAAAAATAATAATAATCTTGGGAACGGACAAGCTCAACGTTGTCACAAGGACGGTTTCTAGAGAATATAGATATAGAGAATATAGAGAAAATAATGTTATACTGTTTACATTATAAAAGATTTCAAGTAATTCCAAGCGATATTCTCTTATTGTATTTATTTCTCATGGAAAAAAATCTATTAAAAAATTACGACCTATTTTGTGTGGCGAAAAACACACTCATCAGACACACACACACACACACACACACACACACACATATAAGGAAATTAACCTTTACTCTATTAGAGAAATGTAATGGTTTTAATGCTGGAGGGTCACATAGCCTTCACAGTGTCACAGCAACGACCTTTAACCTCTCGCCCTTTAGGTTAAGGAGACTTCTGTGTATGTGTGTGTGTGTGTAATGTAGGATGTTTTTTGACAGAAACATTGTAATTACTCAGGGTCAAAGGGATTAGCATTCACACACACACACACACACACACACACACACACAGGTTTCTGCCTTTGTTGAAATGTGTCTTTCATCCTTCATGGTGTGGACTACAAGATAAGCTGTAAGAAAAATACACACAACCTAAGTATTTATATATTTGTGTGTAGTGTGCATGCAGGAAGGTGACCGTGTGTGTGTGTGTGTGTGTGTGTGTCGGAATGGCCTGTTTTGCTTTCTCTATGCTTGTGAATGCACTGATTCATTGGTACTTTGCAGAGCGGCTGTAGTTAAATATTTGCTTCATGCATAATTAATATTTATGATGAAGCAGGCAAATATTGGCTGTTCACTTGAGTGGCACGCGGAGGTCACATGTACTTTGGGTTTAACATATACACAGAATAAATTAGAATATTGGGGAAAATTTCAAAAAAGTAACCTCATATATTTTAGATTCAATACACATAAAGTCAAATACTTCAAGACTTTTTGTTTTAGTTTTGATAATTGTGGCATACAGCTCATATAGTAAAAAATCCAGTATCTCAAAATATTAGAATATTTTATTTAAATTTTTAAGTGACTATTAAATTATTATAGTAAATTACTATACAAGCAATATATGTACAGTGTGTCTCTCTGTCTACTTCAATTCATGCATGGGGAAAACCGACAGTCCATGTCCAGAAAAGGATCATCGACTCCCTTTCACAAGAAGGTTAAGCCACAGTAGATCATCACTGAAAGGACTGGCTATTTGCAGAGCGCTGTATCAAAGCATATTCATGGAAAGTTGACTGCACAAGTGCACAAGAAACAGGGTTCATCAGCCTTAAGAAGATTGTCAAGCAACGCTGATTTAAGAAGTTAAGAGAGCTTCACAAGTAGCGGAGTGAGGCTGGAGTCAGTGCATCAAGAGCCACCATGCACAGCTATTTTCCAGAAATGGCCTACAACTGATGCATTCCTAGTATCACTTCTGAGCCAGAAACGAAATCAAAACCGTCTTATCTGGGGAAAAGAATTGGGCCGTTGCTCAGTGGTCCAAAGTTCACTTTTTAAATAAAAATGTATTTAGCATTTCATTTGGAAATTAAGGTCCCAGAGTCCGAGGAGGAGTGGTCAAACACAGAATCCAAGTTACTTAAAATCCAGTATAAGGTTTCAATGATCTGTAATGGTGCCATTTTCATCTGCTGGTGTTGGTCCACTGTGTTAATCAAGTCCAAAGTCAACCCAGCAAACCAACAAGAAGGTTTTAGAGCAATTCATGCTTTTACCTGCTGACACGCTTAATGGAATTGAGAATTTCCTTTTCCAGCTGGACTTAGCACCTACCACTAATTGGTTTACTGAACATGATATTAATGTGCTTGATTGGCCGACCAACTGGCTTGACCTGGACACCATAAAGAATCCGATTTTGTCAAGAAGAAGATGAGAAAGCAACCTGGTCTTTAGTAATGCCTCAACAGTGTCACATCTCATCCATCCATGCATCACATAGATGCAGTAAATTATACCAAATGAGCTCCAAACAAGAATTTATTGCAGAAATTGAAAATTTGATTGATCTTAAGAAATATTGTAATATTTTGATATAGTGGCTTTTTAATTGTTGTGAACTGTAAGCCTGCAATTATTAATTAATGATTTATTAAATAATAATTTAAATATTTCACTTGACATGTAATGGACACAGAATCAATTATTTAAACCAAGGTGTGGGTCAAAGTATAAACATTATGCTGTGTGGGTCTGTGTGTGTTACATTCCACGCATGTTTCAGAAAGCAACTCTTTTAAAACCATTCACCTGTCTCTCTTTCTGTGGCCCTCTCAACTCTTTTGTATTTTATCTTCACCTCTTCCGTCCTGATAAGAGGCTGTTAAAAGTGTGAAGAATGTACACGCTATAAGAATGCAGACTTGTGTTTGCATGTGTCATACAGCACACTTTTATTTTTCCTTTGGATGGGAATGAAGGATGACAAGAAGTTAAAAGGAGAGAATATTTGGGAATGATTGCTAAAAGGTGGCACACGGGCTTATGGAGAACTAGTCATGGAGAAAGCAGGTGCATTTAGGCTTTTGTGAAGACCAAAATAGACAACATGTCCTCACAATCACCCGGTCCTCACAAATTGTGTGTTTACGAAAAAATGATAATTATTATTTAAAATGAGAAAAGTCCCAATATTTTACTAAGGATGGGGTTAGAATTAGAAATAATTTAGCAGTAGTTTGGTACAATAATTATTATTATCTTTATGGACAGTCCTCGCAAAGTTTGTAAAACCAGAATTTGTGTATGAAGGTTGTACGATTTCCACAAGACTCATCATTCTTCACTAGTTGCTGAAGTTGCATCCTTCCAAATGTCTAAAAACAGTGTTGTGGGCCACCTTAGTTGTGTGTAAACTTGATATTGGGGTACATACTTTTTGAGAGTGTGTATGTCCTAGCTGTTCCTACATTTTATATGGTAAATTCTGAAATCTGACAGCTCAACTTGTTCTTTTTGTAACATAAACAACAGGTTTGTATGAAAGTGCTAGGTCCAATGCGGTATTGTTTGTAGAGTGACATCTAACTTAACAAGGACTTGTATGTCAAGTGCTTCAATCTAACATTGATTTACTTTTTTAAATTGTTTAACAAAGACAAATGTATTGTTGCTGATGTGGTGAACGTTTTTTTTTTTTGGTTTTTTTTTTGTTTTTGTTTTTCAAGTTGAGACATTAATACAGAAGATGTACCAAAAGTATTCCAATGTGGACATCGCTTTTTATTAACTGACATAGGACATTTAAACTGCACAGGTACAGTAGAGTAAGTCTTATGCTTTACAAAGACACTACACAAAATCCAAGGCATTTCAAGGTGTTTATAGATTGAAGTGAAGCTTTGCCCCTTGGACAGTAAAAATTCACAACAAAAACGCAGCTGATCAGATAAAAAAAAAAACGTCAAACCTTCTTCTCTATGAGAAGTCCTGACGCTGGAGACTCCTTCCGTCATTGGTATACAAACATCATAGCACATTAAAAATTAGACGAGATTGTTATGTAAATATGATTAATTCCTGTGAATAAAAGGTTACTATAGAAATGACTAAATAAAAAATTAACAAAATTATAAATAAAAAAAAAATACAAAAGGCTTTAATGTTAAAAAATAAATTACATTATTGTGGTTTGGGTATTAGCTAAAAATCATACCCACATGGCAGGCAAGAAACCTAACACCAATGTCACACCTCATTAAAAATTGGACTAGATTCGGTAAATATTGTATATATTATGTAAATATTGTTAATTATTATGAATAAGTGGTTACTATAGAAATAACAGAATATTAGAAATAGTGCGTTTATTATTCATTTAAATCTCCAATAGGTCCTATTGTCAGAGCTGCTGATTCAATCAGAAGGATGTCTGCCAACATAGATTATACCAACAAAGTGTGTGTGTGTGTGTGTGTGTGTCAGTGTAGTACAGTGTAGTGTAGTGTAGTGTTTGTGCTTCACGCTTACCTGACCAAAGAGAAAGGAGACGAGAGAGACATGAAAAACGAGAGCACAGACTGGAAGGACAGTAAGAAAGACAGGCCAGATAACATCTGATTGTGTGCGTGTGAAAGATAGAGTTTCTCATAGGTGTTGTGTTTTTATTGTGTGCGTGATTTTGTGTAGTGTGTGTGTGTGTGTGTGTGTAATCTGACCTGGATGTTTTGTATGTCCTTTTCTGCTGCATTCATTTCTAATAAATTGCATGGTGTTCTTCTAATACCAGGGTGCAACTGACGGAAGTGTGTGTTTAAGTGTGTGTGTTTAAGTGTGTGTGTGTGCGAGTGTGTGTGTTTGTGGGAGCATGAAGTAGGATCATGAAGCAAGTGGAAGATGTGAGTGCTGACCCACGTTCTGACCTCACTGCCCCGGTGTGATGGATGGGCTTCAGTGAACGGCAGAACACACACACACACACACACACACACACACACACACACACACACTCGGAGAGAGAGAGAGATGGGGTTGATTGGATAAAAGGTCATAACAGGAATGGGGGAACATGACTAGAACCTTCTGAATGGTCTTTCATGTGTGTTTGGTTATGCCACAGTTGTGAATTGTGTGTGTGTGTGTGTGTGTGTGTGTGTGTGTGTGTGTGTGTGTCCACTTGCAAAACCAGATGCTCCTTTACAGCAACAGTCGCTGTGCAGACTAATTGAATGCGGAGGCTGAAAGGTGTCGGGCTGAATAATGATGGATGTACAAGTCAGTGTGTGTGTGTGTGTGTGTATGTGTGTGTGTGTGTGTGTTTGTTTGTGTGTGTGTTTGTTTGTGTGTATGAAATGCAGTGGCAGGTGGTTGAAATATTAGGCCTTGAATAGGTGCTAAAAGGTTTTCTAAGTTAGCTCGAGAAATTTTTAAGTATCGATGTTTGCAAACACACACACACACACACACACACACACACACACACACACACACACACACACACACACACACACACATCCATACACATGCACACACAATCACATGCACAGACACACATACGCACAGAAATACTTCTTCTCTCACTCTTGTAATGAACATGTAAAAACCATCTCATGGCAGTTGCTTTGCAGGTGTGTGTGTGTGTGTGTGAGTTAATTAAGCTTGATTAATGGTGTGCGTTTTCTCTCTGGTGACAGCTCAAAGCTGTGTTCGGCCTCAACAAGCACAGTGTTCACTTAGCAACACACACTCTCATCAATCACACACACACACGCACGCACACACACACACACACACACACACACACACACACACATGCATAGACACATGCATAGAAACACATATACAAACGTGACGTGTCAGGCCCAGCACGACTGAATAAGTGTTTATGTGATCACATGTGATGGGTCCCCTCTTAACACCACACACACTCATCAATCACACACACACACACACACACACACACACACACACAGTTTTTTTCTTTTTCTTGATTCCCTCTCCTTAGCTTATTGTTGCAATGGTTTGTCTTTATTTTTGTTTTCTGTGTGTGTGTGTGTGTGTGTGTGTGTGTGTGTGTGTGTGTGTGTGTGTGAAAGAGAGAGAGATGTAGCCAGAGACAGTGGGTTTTGGTTGTTGTGGGTCTAGTAGAGGGAATTCTGGGACTTGTGGTTCTGATCTTTCATTTTTTGTTGGCAT
>NC_071110.1:29102500-29140000 GCF_024256425.1 Clarias gariepinus | reverse complement strand
CCAGTCTCTGCCTGGTCCATGCTCACACCTACTGCAGTTTAAAGTTACAGTTTAAACTCTTATGAAAATGTTCTTATTGGGTTATGACATTATATGGAAATGTTGTTGTCCCTTCTTTAGATATTTTTTCACAGTGCACTTCTTGCACTCAACTTTGATTGATGAACGTTAAAAAATTCCACTTAACCTTAATTTACGATTCCTCTTGAACAAAACTGAAAGTGGCTCCTTTTCCCTCTTGCTACTTTGTCCTTGCTTCTTGCACAAAGTGCAAAAAAAAAAAAAACACAAAAAAAAACGTTAACTCGCTTAGCTTGGCTTTCCGTAGACATAAAGACATTATAATCAGCTACCAGACACGCGCATTGTAGACGCAAGATGGACGTATGCGCAACAAAGGCATTGGATTCGTCTTGGTTCAGTCGCTTGCATGCCGACAATGGTTTGCATGCCGAGGCAAATTTCGTGCAAAATTTCAGTTCTTAAAGTGAAAATTTAGTACCGAGCATTCTGTGTCGTCAGTGTACTTGCAAAACAAGTATACGGTATGAATTTACATCACATGCTATTACTTTTATTACATTTTTCTATATAGAATAATAAGTCTAGTTTGAATTTGTCACACAACATCTGAGACACGGCATCATTTCCTGTTCGGTAACTTTGGCGTCAAATTCCTTTATGCATGGAGCAACCTCCAGTTCTGAAAATTGACTCCACAGCAGGAATGGCAAAACATGCAGTGTCTTAAATGACCACTAGAAACTGTCTGCAAACGTGAGTCAGTTCCCATAGACTCCCATGTTAAAATGGTAAACTTTACAACCGGCCTGGTACCAAAAACCTGTTTGGTGACTTTGTCTTTTACACTATTATGGTGCTTGGGTCCTTAACAGCAATATTATTACTAGTACTGGTACTGGTACAACTACTTGCTGCTACAACAATTATTACTACTAATAATAATAATAGTAGTGGTAGTAGCAGATACAGAAATTCAACAAGTCTAATGAAAGTTTTATTAGCAAAATTTCACAAATATATATCATAATAATTATTTTTGTTTGGTGGCACGGCAGCTTAGTGGTTAGCACTGTCACCTTGCCCCTCCAGGGTTCGGGGTTCGAGTCCTGCCTCACGGTCTGCGTGCATGGAGTTTGCATGATGCTTGGTGGGTTTCCTCCGGGTACTCTGGTTTTCTCCAACAGTCCAAGGACATGCTTTTATGCTGATTAGGCTAATTGGCGTTCCAAAATTGGTTGTAGTGTGTGAATGAGCATGTGTGTATGTGTGTGTGTACTGCGATGGAATGGCACCCCGTCCAGGGTGTGCCCCAAGTCTCAATAGCCAACTCAATAGAGGATGAGTGAGTGAGTAATTCTTTTTATCCTTCTATATTAAATATGGTTTGAATGCTTGCTGAGGACTAAAACAAAGAGGAATCCCTGCTCGTTTTTCATTTGTGGGGACCTTTAGGAAATGGGACCTCAAGCAATGATGCTGTTCACATACAACAGCCACAACAAAACTTATATATAAATATATATTTGGTCACTGAGGTGAAGGTTAGAGTTAGATTTATGTCCCATGATAATGTCAGTGAAAGGTCCTCATAAAGACAGTAGGACATGAATGTGTGTGTAATCAGTAGTCGTTTCCTGCCTTTCACTCCACTCATAGATTTTGTTTCACACGCTTTCTGCTGAGAGGCTTAAGGAAACTACCGTCCCAGACAGAGGTCACGCACTCTGTGTGTGTGTGTGTGTGTGATTGTGTGAAAACTAAAACACTCTCTCGGAGCTCTGAGAAATTAGCATCAGATGACAGATGAAAGTTCCTCGAGTCAGTTTCAGTTCTTAAGACGAAAAAAAAGGAGAGAGAGGAAACCGTCTGAGAAATGGGAATGCACAGACAGATGGATTGAGAGATCGAGAGCAGGAGAGGTGAAATATTGGACAAAAAAATAGATGTATGGAAAGAGAGGTATAGAAAGAGAGAAAGAGAAAGAATGATGGAAAGAAAGAGATGGAAGACAATCTGGTCATAGTCCAGTAGCATTAAATCAACCCGACCTCCTGATACGCATCGATCCACCTTTACCTGTGAGTGCAGATGGAGAGCTGCTCTTTGCATTTCTCTCTCCTGCTCTCTCTCTCTCTTTCTCTCTCACACACACATATACACACGTGATTGATCTCTGAATTAGCCTTTCTAACACTGAGCCATAAAAGCTATAAGTGAGACTCATAAAAGCAGATTTATCATGGGCAGTGCTGGAGCTGTGGTCCAAAACGCTGTGACACCTCTATGATTGGGCTGGAATTGAATAAACCTGCACTATCGACGTCCATGTCTGACAAGTCAATCAACTCCCAGCTCTCCTTCACTCTTTCTCTTTTCTCTCGTCTCTTTCTCACATACAAATTAATATCTAGGAGTACACATATCTTAGGTGTTCAATAAAAGTCCAGAAGTAGCAATGACACACGGATCATACACATAAATACTAGGATAGAATACACTGCAGAATTATTGCAGAAAAAGAATCATGTAGGGTATAAAACTTAAAGATTATAATAACAATAACTTGACACTTGTGACTGAGTTTCTAAGTACATTTAATTGTCTTTTTAAAAAAAAACAGGTCACTCCTTTAATGACTTTCTTTCTCGCTCTCTTCAAGTTTTCTTAACAAAAAAAAATGGCCTAAAGAAAAGCAAACAAAAGTGCGAACTTAAATACCTAAAGACTTCGCCATATTGGAAAAACTATGGTTTTACAAAAAAACTGCTACTACTTTCAGAAATGTTTGATAAGCGTTCAATACAAGGTGGTGTTCGAGTCAAACCGGGACTTGAAATGTTTTAAAGAATGCCGTACATCCGTGAATGATGATCCCGGCCGAGGTGGCTTGGCGCGTCCGCTGAAGTGTGAACATTCAGCAAGTAGAACAGCTGATCCCTGAAACTGAGAAAGCGACGCTTCTGTCTGTATGATCTGTACACACAGTCATTCACCAACACCACTTGCACGTTACGGGAACTCGGCTGGGGGTTATTGCTACGTCCCCCGTACAGTCCTGACCTCTTTCCAAGCCATTTCGACATGTTTGGACCATTAAAGGAGTTCCTGGGAGGCCGGGGTTTCAGATGTGAAGCAGGCAATCCGATCATGGCTCTGGCGTACTGAGAAAACTTTTACCAAAAGTCCTGGTTTGACTTAAACGCCCCTCGTTTATATGTTGTTGGTATGGAAATGATAAAATAATGGAACAGGTGCGCTCTGATTTAAACTATTTAAGAGCAGCCGTTATTGAAAATAAGTCAATGTTCTTATTGATTAGGTTTGATGATTTAATAAAATAATGTGGCTGTTAATAATATAAAAAAAAGACACATTCTGTGTGTGTGTGTGTGTGTGCGTGTGTGCGTGTGTGTGTGTGTGTGTGTGTGTGTAAATGTGTGGAGACCATGCAGCAGACACAACGCAGCTCCCCCTGTGCCTTGTTAAAGCTGGTTAAATATAAACCGTCCTAACTTAGGACCCCTTTGAAGCCGTTGAAAAGCGGCGAAGCCCTAAATAGGAGCGGCCTGGACTCTGTGCTCAGCAGCCTAATTAGTTTGTCTTCTTTCTTGTCTTGCCTTTGAAACGCTGCATTCGGTTAGCGCTGTTTGCAATTACACTCGGGTGTCCATTTCCCCTTTCTTGAAAGCTCTCGAGATAAACTCAGCAAACGTAGCTTGGAGGGAGGGGGGAGGGGGCATTATGAGGTGGGGGGGGGAGGGGGGTTGAGCTCTGTTAAAAACCACTCAAGCCAAAAAATGGAATCAAAGAACACCGCTTCATTGTATAGAGGAAATTGGTGAATAGATTTACGACTTGGCGTCATTATTGTGTCCGAGAGAAGAAATATCAAAGCATGTAGTGGCAGTAATGGGCTTTGATTTAGGATCATCTATAATCCTTCTTGAATTAAAATTCTGTTTTCAATTTTTTGTTTCCAGATTTTGTTTTTGTGGAGCAAAAGAAAAAAAAAGAAAAGGAAAGAGCATAATAAAAGAATGCAGCAGATGATCAACTTTATTACTATCCAGGCATCAGATAAAATAATGGGAGCTGAATTGATATGAAGAAATTGGTATTTCGATATGGAATTTTAGAAATAAAAATGGACTAAATTATCAAATTCTTATTTGGAGATGTTTTTTAAATACCCTGATTGATGATAACATTAAAACCACTGACAAGTGAAGTTATCTCAGTGGCACATGTCCGAAGGTGTGTATATTAGGCAGCAAGTAATATTCAGTTCTTGATGTTGACGTTTTTAAAGCTGGAAAAATGAGCAAGATTAATGATTTAACCCACTTTTATAAGAGCCAAATTGTGATGGCTACGTCAGAGCATTTTTCCAAACTATAAGATCTTGTGTGATGTTCCTAGTCGGCAGTGGTTAATACCTACCCAAAGTTGTCCAAGGAGAGAGAGCTGGTGAAACAGAGATAGGGTCATGGTCAGCCAATTATCATTGATGCTTGTCCACTGCCGAAAGCATCTACAGTGGGTATCAGAACTGGACCGTGGAGCAAAGGAAGAAGGCGGCCTGGTCTGAGGAATCATGTTTTCCTTTACATCATGTGGATGACCTTGTGTATGTCTGTGTGTGTCGCTTACCTGAGGAAGAGATGGCACCAGGATAAAACTTTCTTTCGGCTTCTG
The DNA here is from genome assembly GCF_024256425.1 of Clarias gariepinus. NCBI lineage: Eukaryota > Metazoa > Chordata > Actinopteri > Siluriformes > Clariidae > Clarias > Clarias gariepinus. The sequence goes on along the minus strand of NC_071110.1, from coordinate 29,135,281 downwards.
CCATCAAAGGGGTCACCACCGCAGACCATCTGATCCGCCGGATGCCCTTCCTGACGCAAATGTCCCATTTTTTTTCCAACCAGACTTGGGACCAGGATGTACTGTGGACATCAGGGATGTGTGATGCTTTGGGCAATGTTCTGCTGGAAAAACTTGTGTCCTGACAGTCATATAGATGACACCTACCTTAAGACTGCTGCAGACAAGTCTAAGTCTCCATGCGAATGTATTGCACTGATGGCAGTGGCCTCTTTAAGCAGGAGTGCAAAAATGATTCAGAATGTTTCAAGATTGTTGATGTGGCCTCCAAATTCCCCAGATCTCAATCTGATCGAGCATCTGTGGGATCCATCCATGGAGGCCTCAACTTACAACTTACTGCTGCTAATGTCCTGGTGCCAGACACCACAGCGCACCTTCAAAGGTTCATGTCTCGTCGGGTCAAGGCTGTTTTAAACCTACACAAAGTAAATCAAGTGGTTTTACTTTTACATTAAAATGTTTTTGAATCATTAATACAATTATATGGTATATATAATTAATCTATTTGTTATATATTTGGTTGAGATTTCCCTTTATGTCATTTTTTTTTATGTGTTTCTTTTTACTTCATAGCACATTCAGCTGCACCGTCTTCTCCACGTGTCTGGGAGTTCCCCCCCAACCCTTAAACACTTTATAGCACCCCCTGCTTTTCGTGTAAGCATGATTATTAAACACATAGCGAGCGCTCAAATGACTCGTGCTGCTCCAGAGGAATTTCATTAAGCGGTCTGAAAGAGTCACCGGACGGAGAGGAGAGGAGAGGAAAGGGGAGGAGGGGTCAAGCTTTGGATGTAATGAGGGTACTTTAAAGAGGTCTGGTTTCCAATTGCGAGAAAACTTACGAATATGAGCTTATTGTAGATCAACACCACTCTGGATCTTAAGTGGTATGATCTAAATCTTTCCTGTGGTACACAATTGCCTTTTTAAAAGATCATATCACTGGATGTTTAAGAAGCAAATTGCTCTCACTACAGGGTCCAACAACATGGTCTAATTACCACCCCATCCCCCTTACACACAGGCGCGCACACACACACACACACACACACACAGGAGGAGTGTTAGTGAGAGGTAAAAGCAGACGCTCTGTGGGTAGAGATGACTTGTTGAAGTTTCCAGCATGTCCCGTGGCGTTTTTGGAGACGCTCTCCCCTCCTTTTCCTCTCTGGTTCGCCTAATTTATGCTTTCAAAACGTTACCTCTGACACCAGCGCGGGCTTTTATCGCACCCCGCGGCCCTACACACAGTGTGGCCTGTGTGTGTGAGTTGTCCGCAAGGGAAGTATACCGTTATCACTGACTGTAACGTCTCCCCACCCTGCAGTCCCCCCACCACAACCCCTGCTGGTGGTACATTCCTTGGCTTTCAGTAACCTTTAATGCCGTACTATTCGAACCATTGTCAATTCAAATGCCTATATAAAGCAACAATGAGCTTCATTTATCAATTCAACAGTGACGTTTTGAGCACAGACTGTTTCGCAGGTCGAATTTAGTCCGATTTATAAACATTTAATTCGTGCTGATTTGCTTAGTGCTTGTGTTTATATGTTAATAAACGCCAATCAGCTATAAATCCATCCACCAAGTGCATTCAGAGCACAGCTGATTTGTGTTTAGTCACGCCCACAAAACTCCATAAAAGACAAAGCTCACAAATAGAGAGACGAAAATGCCAGTTCCAGTAATACAGCTCAGCCACTGTAGCTAATCCATTAGCATCAATCAATTTATTTCACAATGATTGGATTAAAAATCACAATACATCATCAGCAATTTTACAGTTCAGAGCCGTTCAATTGAGGATTACATTAATGAGTTATTGGCACTACAGTCCTACTAGCACAAAAACTAGCCTATGTATAAGAGCTGGACAAACTCTATGTGACATCACCCATATGTTTTCTGAAGAAGTTCAGGTTTGGGAGCTCTGCTTGACGACATCTTGGCAGGAGCTGACTCTGCCCAAACAGTGGTTAAAACAGTGGGTAAAAGGGCAAATGGGTGGAGCGAATGGAACATGCCTATCTAACTCAGTTGCCACAAGCTATCTATCTTAGCTAAGGTGGCTAATGTTTATATATGCTAACGTTAGTTTGCATTTGTTTGAACTCTATCATCCTTACCCCTTACTCGTCATTCCATGAATGACATCATTCAAATCTCCTACGTTATACATTTCTTGTGGTAGGTTTATCTACAACAATTCCAGTCAGCTAGCATAGCAAACAGTTAGCCACAGCTCTTAGTCACATAATTGGTATGGCTTAACATATTTCAGTTGTCATAAACCCGGTGTCATAAAACCAATTTTGTACCAGAACGCAAATGTTTATTTCTGTTGTAAAGTTTGGCATTCAACATGGGTGTCTGTGGGGATTGACTTTCTTTTTGAGTCTAGTGGTCATTCGAGGAACTGCACATTTTAGCTCTTCCATGGTGGACTAATTTTTTTTTTTTTAAACATTTTTTAGAGATTGCCCCTTGGCCTGTTTTAATCAAAGTTTATTTACATTATTAGTTGTCATTGCATTTATCTTACACTTTTAACAATAGATAGTCTCAAGGCAGCTGTAAGGAAATCCAGATGCAGATTTTGATTCCTAAAGATCAAGCCAAAGGATGAGATAACAAGGAACCTTGAGAAGCTTCAGACTTCAAAGTGAACTATTGTTCTTTGGGGTGGCATCAGATAATGTCACAGTATATCTCATTACTCTTCTACAGGTGTATACAGTACTACGAAGTCAAACAAAGTGAATTAAGTGTGTGTGTGCTGGACATTCAGTATGAGCAGGTTGTGAAGAAGACATTACAGGACAGTCTTTTATAACTGCATTATCAGTGCTTTGATATAAAATCATTTAACTCAGGATGTAACGTATGGCTCTGACTTTCCTGGACCTTCTAATATTCAATATAGCGATGTACGATTTGTGACTCAGACCTTTGACAGGCTTTTTAAACCAGTGTGAAGACTTTCTAGCACTTATGTTTTTGTAAGCACTACTCTTCAACACCACCACCCCCCTCCACCCGTTCAGGAGTCTTGTGTGGTGTTGAATGGTTCATTGTGCCTGAGGGCTGCTGCTCCGTGTTTCATTCAGAGTGCACGAGTCACATCGCTGTGCTCCCGCTGTCAAAGCAATTAACGTCACAGTGGACGGCATGCACAATTCCTCTTTCACTCTTTCACTGCATTAAAAAAAAAACTTAAATCACAACAAAGTGACTCTATGTATGTTTTGCAAACATTGAACTTCATAATAATGTTTTGGGTTCCACTATATAGAATAAATTGATATACAGTTATAAATACTCAAGAATAGGAGCTACTGCCCTTAATCATAACCCCAAACCTACATTTTTGAAGAGAAGTGTAAGGTATGACATCATGTTAGTGTTGCACACAGTGATATTACAGAGAAGGTCAAACAGCAGTTTAAATATAGTCTTAAATGGAAAGGCTAGAATGTGTTATCTGTCATTTATCCTACATTTAAAAAAAAAAAAGGTTTGTATATTTAATCAAATTTGTTCTCAAATGCCAGCGAACGTTTATTCCATTCTGTTCCTTCATCTGTCTGTCCTCCTTTCTCCATTACTGTACCTTTAAAATAGACAGAAAGGTAATGGAAAGGATTCTGTATCTCACAAGTTGACCACAACTCGTGCCAAAATCTATACTATAATAATGCTTGAAGTTATCTCTACATGTCGTATATAGGTATAGCATTAAGAGCTTTTTTTTCTCTTTTTTTCAAATTAATTTTTATTGTTTAGTTTTGTAAGGCCTATTAATAATATTGAATCTATTGTAATCATTTTTTTTTTTTTCTTTTTTTGGGGTAGCATCATCCACTGCATGTTGTATTTTTTATTTCTTTTTTTTTTTAAACGTTTAAATTTTAAATACATTTGTTAAATCTGTAGGATTTTTTCAGTTTTTTTATTGTTTTATATATAATTCTTTTTACTTAATTTGGATATAGGCAAAAGTTAATGGAGAGGATATTTTTAAGGGTGTTTTATTACTTTCAGTATTTTTTATAACTTTTTAGCACAATGTTTTTTTTCTTTCATTTTTTAAGTTTTTACTTTGGTTTTGTAGATTTGTTTGTTTTACTTTCATTGATATTGATATGCAGGCAACATTTTTGAATTTTTTTTCTGATTTTCAATCATTGGCCTTAATTTGTTTATAAACACATACTTGTTTAAAGCTTGTTGATTTGTCTTTCCTTTTTTTTTAAACATTTTCTTTGCAATTGTCCTTTAGTTTATGTTTCTGTAACAAGCTGATGGTATTTTAATTTAGTTTTATATAGACTAATAAACATTTATTATTCTATATAACGAGGTAATTTGTTAAATATTTTGTTTCCTTTGTTGTTGTTTTTACAGTATGTGTCATATTTTGAAGATTTTTGTTCTTACTTTTAGTATTTTTCCCTTTTAAACCGTAGTAGTTTCTATAACTAGTAAGAAGGCAGTATACAGTATAAACTTTTTTTTTGTCAATACTAAAAAGGAAGCAAAAAATTTTAGTTTATATAACTGTCTTAGCACGAGCCAGTGTTTAGGATATTTTGTCAGGGTAGTTTGTTTTTTATTCGTCTTTACTTTATTCGTTTATACATCTTAGCATGAGCTGATTTGTAGGATATTTCGTTTGGGGTGAGAGGATAAACGCAGCTGGCGGCGCGGGCGCGCGGTGATGGAGCGGGAGCGCGCATAAAGCTGTAATTTACTGCGCAGGGGGGCAACAGCGGGGAAAAGCAGGGCCTCTCTCTCTCTCTCTCTCTCTCTCTGGTCCAAATAGCCGAGCTACAGATTAACATGCACTCTACAACAGACACACTTCCACAGTCTAGGGGAAAGAAGAAAAAAAAAAAAGTTGTTTACATTTTTCCACTTTCATTTCCTCTCTTCTGGTTTAATAGCCATTGGCGTTCCAGAGGAGGACTTAAGTCTTATTAAACGTGTTTTATTTCATTTAATTCATTTCATGGCCACACACGCACACATTTGCAAGACCTCAAGACCACTTGTAGGTTACGAAGCTGATGTTATAATACCGACCGCAAATATTTGCTCTAAACTGCGTAATGGTGCAAATGTGTTTTATTTTGCATTTAAATGCTTAATGTAGAAATTACGCAGGAGGCACATGGATCATTCACAACACTCTGAGGATGAATGACAGGCGTCCTTCCCTCTCCATAGCTTAACGCACATGGTATGGAATAAGAAATAGAAGGACATTTTGAGAGAGAGAGAGAGAGTGATGTGGACTGGAGCTGGTGAAGTTGTCTCCGGTTAGATTCGAATGTTGGGTTTTTGTTTTTCTTTCTCTTATAGACCCTTTCTGAAATTCCCAACTCTCCTCCCCGCTGCTGGAATGCGCCTCGAACACAGTGTTTCCATTAAACGCAGCTCTGGGGAGTCGGGGAAACATCGAGAAGAGGAGAGTGAGAGACAGACAGGGCACCAGGCTCGAAATAACCCAAAGGGGACGGACATGTGCAACGTGACGCACGGGTACCAGAGCGAGCTGCGTGCGTGATGCGCACCGCACGCACTCACCGCACGCGCAGACTCAACCAGGCCGGTCCTTTTCCAATTTAACATCCAGCAGTTTAGTGTAAATAAAGCACTCAGTAATGGGTTGTACAAACAAAAACGCTTTTCTTCTTATTATTGCTGGTGCCGGTTGAATAAATTTATAATAAGCTTTTATTGTTTAGGCGTGAGCTGTTTTTTTTTTTTTTTCTTTCTATGAGAAGAAAAAAAAAACATCTCTGGTGGTCGGTGAAGCAGGTTTGACGGCTTTAATGTGTGCGCAGGAGTTGCGCACTGGCGGAAAGTAATAAGCGGCCGTCTGGTGCCCGTGCGCCTTTGCGCATGACTGATGCGCTTTTTTTCCCGACGCAGGGAAATAATAAAAACTCTCAGCTCGAGTATAAACATCCACGAATTTAACAAATTCAACCTCCCTGCCTGTTAGGGGTGTCTCCGGGGATTTCTGCGCTCGGTGTTCAACAACATGTCAAATGGACAACTTTCTCCAAAGCAATGTTCTTCTTCTTTATTCGGCTCACAACGCCATCTACAGACAAGCTCATGTGTTTTAGCTCCATATGCAACGCAATGCAAAAGGCATCGGGGCATCGAGATATCTTTGTATTCTCTTCCTGCGATTTTTTGTTTTTTTTTTTACAAAAAGAAATATGTAAGATGTTAAGAATCATAATAATCTCAGTAATCATAACAATAATGAAATAATGCACTTCATCGGGTGAGCCAATCCCTTTCCCAGAGTCCTCCTCGTATTTAATACACAATGGCTCATAAAACACAATCCTTCACCCTGACAGGGAGAAAATAGAAGCGCTCGTGGCGCGATTTATGACTAAATGAAAAAGACTTCCAGTAATGGACCAGTCCAGGAGTGGCAGGAAGTCGATGCGCGACGGACCGGAAGAGCTCTGGAGTTCTCAAGGAACGCCGGTGCATGGGAATCTCTCGCGTTCGTTCGGGACTTTTCCCCCCTCCGTCCTTCCTCCGTTCATGCCTTTCACAAACAATGGACATTATCTAAACGTCGAGTTCAATGCCACAGATAACGGGCTAGACAGAGTGATTCATCTTTCTAAAGAGGTGCTGAGCGCGTAAAGTGTTTTACTCTCTGACCTCCTACATGACTTGAATAAACGTCTCATTCAGTCCAAGGCGCAGCATCCTGCCCCTGATTGCTGCACTAACCTCGGTGATAATGATAACGTTTGCAATAAAGCTGCTTTCACCTGGAATTGTGGATGCAGCTGCGCATGAGCACTCGCTTATTCTACAGATGATTAAAAGTAAATGCACCCATCTCCGAGTTTATTTCCAAACCTGTTGAGAAGTGAGCAGAAACTCAGACTCGATTGTTGTACATTTTTTGCACAAGTTTAAAGCTTGCTTGCATTGAAAAAAAAACGTGCCATGAATATTTCCATGCAACTGATAGACACAGAGTTTAGACTGCTGATTAAACTAAAATACTGATATGATCTTGTATTTTTTTCTTTTTATATTTCATTTAAAACGGATTTTAAAATAACTCCAAAACAAGCGTACTAGTATACTAAAGCTCTCTCTCCTACTCTCTCTCTATATATATATATTTAAGAAAAAACTAATCTGGACATGTAATATAGTTTCTGTGAATGTTCTCTCTTTCTGCTGTGGTGTGTGTGTGTGTGTGTGTGTGTGTGTGTGAAGTCCCGGGCCTTCTGCCTTGTAGAGCTCGCGGCAGGTGTAGCTTCTGTTTTCAATATAAATATCTCTTTGGCTGTGAATGTACCATCAAGCGACACGGTTTGCACATTAATACCTTTTTCTTAACACACTCAAGCTCAAGTTGAACTGGAGTTCAAGCATAAGTCAGTGAGTGTGATCCTTTTTTTTTTTTTTTTGGCACTGGAGGGATTTGGATGGCAAATATAGTGCGCCATGGCGCGCGCACTGATGGACTGAGAGCGCATACATTGGTTGCTTTGGAGTTCTGCACGAGCATTGAGTGGAGAAAGTTGTGGTTTACGGACGCGGGGTGATGATGATGATGATGCCTGAGGGTCCGACCTGGCTGTGACCCCCTCCCCCCTTTTAACTCTGCGCCTCTGCGCTTCTGCGCTCCGAACTTCCGAACTGAGACAATCTTCCCTCCTTCACCCCGCTGCGTCCCTCCTTCCCTCCCTCCATTCCCTCCCTCCGCCTCAGTGCTCATCATCTATCCACCCCTCCCTCGCACCATTTCCCCTCCCTCCTTCCCTCTCCCCCCGGACCGGACAGCGCGCGGCAGGACGAGGCGAGACAGGCACAAGGATGCGCTTTTAACGAGACACAGCAAAGCATCAGAGGAGGACACGACTAAAACATAACGCAGGGGAGGACAACAACAACAACAAAAAATAGAAAAGTTTGCTTGATTCTACTTCCTTGCGTGCACCGGAGCTGAAGTTTTCTTCCGTGTGTGTTTGTGCGCGTGTGTTATTTTAATAACACGTGGACGCATGGGACAAAAACACACACACACCGGGAACCTTCACTTCACGTCATCCTCTTCCTCATCCTTGACTTTCTGAACGCGTGCACCTTCTATGTGTGTGTGTGTATGCGTGTTTTTTATGACTCTTCGAGCGTGCAGCAGAGCTCACGGTAAGCGTTTTGCGTTTTATGCTCGAGCTCGAGCGCGTGTTAAAGGCTCTAACGTTGATACTCGCTCTGTCCTTCACCTTTGATCTCTCCGAGTTTCTTTCCGAACCCTTTGGAAAGTGAGCAGAGATGACTCGATTGTTGCGTGTCGTAAATCTTATGAGTTGTATTCCAGTTTCTAATTCCAGCGCGCTGAAGAAGCTTTATTGCACTGAAAAACAACTTGTCATGCATTTTGCCAAACAGCTTAGACTGATGATTAAATGAAAATATGTTAAATATTGTCTTTTATTTTTTTTATTATCATTATATTTAAAAATGCATTTTATTTAAATGCAAGCGCACTTAAAATATCTCGCTCTTTGCACGTTTTGGTTTTAAATCCATCTCAGAGAGAGAAAGAGAGAGAGAGATCGACTTATTTTCAGGATGCTTAGTAGATGCAAGTAGTATAAATGTATATGTAGATGGTTTGTGTTTTGTGAGAAACCCTGGAAAATTGTTTGAAATATTAAGGTCGAGAGATCAGAGTGCGCTTTATATTATTATTATTATTATTATTATTATTATTGTTGTTGTTGTTGTTGTTATTATTATTGGAGAGTTAGAAAAGCAAACAGTAAAACAGCAACACCAATACCTTAAAATAAAAATTAAAAAAATAATAATAATAATAATAAATAGCCTGCTGCAATATAAAATTGCATGTACAATTTCGAAGCTAAAAAATAATACTTTTATAATAATAATAATAATAATAATAATAATTATAGCCGAATTTATATATTTTATATCCCCTTTATATTTATGTATTTGGTTTTGTTGTTGTTGTAAAAGTTTTCAACACGGACGGATTGGTTGCATGTAAGATTTTTCATCATGTTTTAATGTTTTGTTCAGCAGAGCAGTGAGACAAACACGGATTCGTTTCCGACAAAAAAACAAAAACGAGAAAAAGAACAGTGAGAGAATATAAAACAGTGAAACTAATAACTTTAAGAGTGAACAAAGGAAAGAGAAAGTCAGCATGGAAGTAGAAATGTATAAACAAATAAATATATAAATCTTGGTGCGACTTTAACGCAAAAAAACCCTACAAAAAAACAAAAGTACAATTTCTCTTTGTTTTGTCGACTTTAGGAATAGATCGAGCATGTGTGCGCGCGTGTGTGTGTGTGTGCGCGCGCGCGTGTATAAATACCCGCTTGATAAGATAGGAAAGCTTCCGTGTGTACAAGTTCAAGTTTTTTTTTTTTTTTTTTGGTTGGTTGGTTTGGTTTTACCTTTAATTCACTTTTCACTTGCACACAGCAAATTAGATTTTTTCGAACATTAACTAATATGTGCATTTGCATCTTTTCATCTTTTTAAATTAGAATTCTATAAATGTAAATTTTATTTATTTATTTATTTATTTATTTATTTATTTTTAAATCTTTTTTTTCTTAGTAAAAAGGATAAAATTTTAGCTTGGGAACAAAACCTAAAAATGTTTTTTAAAACCATGAAATTACCTTAATTTTTTTTAAATGTTCTTTAGTTTAAAAATAAAAACATAAGGCATATTGTCTATGTACAGCCTGTTTCTAAAAGAAAGATAAAAAAAATAAAATTTGCTTTTTAAAATGCTTTAGCCGCAAAATAGGCTTTTTTTTTATCTGAAAACGTGCATTTTTTATTAATAACAGGCTTTTATTTTGATTTGTATTGTTTTGAATAATCTGTCATGACGTTGATGAGGTCATTACTTGTCCTGTGACTAACTATTGTGTACTCATGATTGACAACATGCACGCTTATTACTCTATGGTCTGCTACTTTTTTTGTCACGATCATAACTTTTGCTTTTGTTGTCATTTTGCATGAACACGTGTGTATGAGTGTGTGTTTTTCCATGTTATGTTGCAATCATGTCAAAGTTGTCAAAGTGTGTATTCATTTTAATGACGAGAACTTTAAGAGAGAGAGAGAGATCCGCTCATCCTGGTGGGTGGCATGTGGTTTAGGCACTGCTGAGTAACCTGTAAAAGATAAAAAAAAAGATCAAAGAGTCACTCTCTATCTATCTGACTATCTGTCTATCTTTCACGCCCACTTCTCTTTCTCTTTACCAGAAGCCTGGACTCGATGGCCGTGTGTGTGAAAGCACAAGCTGGCTAAGACACGTCCAGATATCGCCGTCTCCCCACCACTACAACCTCACAGCTTTCCCGATACATGACCAGGTACGCGGAACACACACACGCACAACACCTGCATGGCCCGTATAACGCAGTGTATAAAGGTGTTGTTGTGATATGACTCGCACACTCCACATTCTCTCTCTCTCTGTCTCTATTGCCAGTGTGTCTGTTTTCATTTTCCCAGTTATTGTATCTTTGCTGCAGCATGGAAGACCACAGGCCTGGATCACACACATATCCACACCCACACACACACTCTCACACGCTCACACACACATACACATTCAGCCTGGCGTGTGGCTCTTTATAGGGTAACGCACTGAAGAAATGTGAAGAATGAAAGATGGAAAAGATTATTGCCCACCTGGAGGAGAAAGAGAGAAAGAGAGAGAGAGATGAATAAGAAAACTTTAACACAAAATTTATGATGTTACTTTTTTCAAACTTGTTTTTGCAATTGAAATCACTGAAGCGATCCCATAAAGTTTAACGCTGAAAATGACCCCAAGCATCATCCTTACACCCTCACACTGCAGTAATGCTCAACACATTTAAAAAGCTAAATCAAGCTGAAGACTTGGCTAGAAAAAAAATGTTTGGCTTTTTCTTCCGTGCTTTGTTTTGATTTATTTATCTGAGACAAGCTATGAGGAAGCTCAATATAACATAATTGTTTTATTGTCCATTGCCTATAAAAATGTTCGATGTAAATTGTATCACCAGAAAATCACATTATTAAATATCATTATTACAAAATGCATCAAGGATTAAATCAGGGTCAAATTTAAAGAGGAAAAAATGGATAGTGTTCCAGAAAAGTACTGACCAACCAGCAATCCCTATACATATACAGAGCTGGCCAAAAGTATTCAGACAAAAGTGAAATTCAATGATTTAATACCATTCTCAATTTTTATTTACTAGCGACAATCAAGATGATAATTAATTATTAGTCATTTTATGCCAAGAAATCAGTAAACAACAATCACCATTTAGTATGAAATCCTTTAGTCTTCAAAACAGTCTGGGTCTGGCTGGACAAGACGTCTGGACTACTCCTGAAGATCAAGTACAGAAACTTGCTAAAGAATTATGCAATTTACTTAAGAGTTCGCTAGTTTTAAACACTTTTGTGTAGAAACGGAAACAGTAAGTAAAAGTCCTTGCATCAATTAAAGCAACTAATATTGATTCAAATTAGCACAACTCTTTAGCCAGATAGGATTGAAGTCATTAGTGACATCACCTGTTTTGTGCACAGGGAGAACTTTAGCACATGAGATGTGTTGTCAATACTTTTGCCCACCACAATATTGGATTCAGCTTAGACGTACTTAAAAAAAAGAAAAAAAAGGTACAATAATATTTTTTCAAATTCAGTTTGGAAATTTTGCGAACGAAACAACCAACATTTCTTATCTTTATTTAACCCGGTGCCAGAATTTATTATCAGTGTCATCACCTTTACACCAATGAGAAATTAATATATTCTTAAGATATTTTTTCCAAGATGTTTTTTTAATCAATAATCCATAAAACTTTCTTTTTTTAAAATCAAATTCTTTCTTTTAAAGTAAAGTTGAAAAGTTGAACTGCAGTGAACTGCACACACTCGTTTAATTTCTAAGCAGAAGAACCAGAACCTAGAAGTGGAGCATGAAGGGAAACTCAACAGGTGCTTTCTAAAGTGGATGTTCATTCTTTTCAGTTCTGGTCTTTGACCCTGGAAGCCCTTACCTTTTTGTGTTTCCAATAGATGAACAGATCTCTACAAGAATATTGCAACTTCTTTACAAAAATCCCCCGCCTCCCCACCTCGCTCAGTTCCTCGAGTTAGACGGAGACTTCGGCAGAATGAGACAGAAGACAGATAACCACCTCTCCAGGTCGTTTAGCTCGAATCCCCGCGATGATATTTTGTCATAACACAAACCCACAGCGAGTCCCGATGTCTTCCGGACACCCTCATGTTTTAAGAAGCGACAGAAAGACAGAAAGAACGAAACAGGAAAGGAGAGATAATATAGTAAGAACACTCGTGCTATTCAGTAGCGGCTCACAGACTGGTATAATGCATAAAGGATCTTTTGGATCGTATCTCTTTGGGGAATCTTTCCTGAAAGTGGCGCTGCACAAAGATGATTAGGAGACGGTCGAGCGAGCGGAGCTTTGAAGCTTTTGACAAACTCGAACCTCCTGCTCCGATTAAATCCGATTGTTTACGGACAATGGAGTTATTCTTTAATAGGAATTCAAGGTCGAGAATTCCCGCTACGAATTCAAGGTGCATTTATGCTCGTGTAGATTTTCTCCCAGATTCTACCTAACCCCGGGCAACGATATGTAGCGTTCATTAGCATCCATCCATCAATATAGGCACCTCTGAAGGAGCCCGAAATGTATTTATTCCTATTTTTACAACAGTGGTAGGACATCCAGTAACTCCATGAGCAATTTGGGAACGCCAGTTCGCATGTCTTTGGACTGTGGGAGAAAACCCACCAAGCACGAGGAGAACATACAAACTCTACACGAACACAGAACACGAGGTGGGATTTGAACCCAGACCCTGGGGGTGCGAGGCGTCAGTGCTAACCACTACACCACCGTGCCACAATATCCATTACCATCATAGTTTAATATTATTCTTATGTAGAGGATAAAACACTCAGAGACGTCCTGGAAAAGGAAAAAAAAATCACGGATCAGAGTTACCACGGCAACAGTTACGAAAACCGACAGTTTCGGATAAGTGCTGATACCGGAGACTCATTCCATGAATTTAATTAAATAAATGTAGCGATTTCAATAGATGTCTACTTTGTGTGTTAAATAATAATGGCACATTTCTGTTCCTTTTAATATTAATGCTATAATAATTACGCTGTGATTGTGTCACAAGTCCCTTATGAAGATGTTACTATAGAAACGATAACCAGTGTGTGCTTCAATTTAAAACCACTTTCATAACTACGTTTCAGATGTCTATATTTTTATAATTTTTATATTATATTCAGAATTCCTTCTTCTTTTTATTATTATTATTATATATTTTTATTATTATTATTATTATTATTATTATTATTATTACATATGTGTCTGGGTGTATGGACGTGCTTCTCGGGCAGCTGCAGTAGTTAACGAGCTCACGTGTGCCACTAAAGAAATTTAATTAACGTGAGTTAATCGCGCTGAAATGCTGCTGATCTTCCTTTATGATTAATTATTAAGAACATTTGGGGCAGAGATAAGGTTTTAAAAGGTTTCTCAATCTTATCAGAGTTGTTTGAGTGTGTGTGGGTGTGTGTGTGTGTGTTAGAGAGAGAGAGAAAGAGAGAGAGTCATGGGCGTAGACCAACAGGGTGAAGTGTTATTCATTTGCTCAGTGCTGAATGAAGAGCTAATGGCTGTGTTTATCAGAACATTGGCAGAGTAACATCCGCTTCTCATACACACTTATACAATAGAGAGAGAGAGAGAGTGTGTGCGTGTGTGTGTGTGTGTGTGTGTATTTCAGCAGGAAGGGGTGAGTGTGGTGTTACCTGCCTAAGAAATGACCTCTCATTAGGGAAAGAATGCAGGAGCAGGAGAAGGGGGAGTGTTCTGCTCTCTGGTTCCTTGCTCCTCAATGTCAAGGCTGTGTGTGTGTGTGTGTGTGTGTGTGTGTGTGTGTGTGTGTGTGTGTGTGTGTGTGTGTGTGTGTGTGCTCGGTTGTCAGTCTGTATATAATACCCTGCCTTAGTGTATTTACTCACCTAATCATTCAGGAGCAAGAAGGTGATGGTAATAAACACTGAAATGAACTTTGTCACTCCGTTACTTATGAAGGTCAAGGATTATGAGGTGTGTGTCATGAGCGTGTGTGTGTGTGTGTGTGCGTGTGTGTGTGGGTGTGTGTGTGTGAACTTAGCCCCTTTTTCGTTTATCTGAGTGTTATTCTAACGCGCTACAATGATGAGTTTAAGGCTTTGTCTTATCAGTGGATGCAATACTGCACGCACAAACACACACACACACACACACACACACACACACACACACACACACATACACACACACGGCGTAACTTGCATACGCACAAATAAACTTCAAATAAACCAACCCTAGATGTAATCGTCATGAGTAGCAGTCAGGTTAGTGAAAAAGACTTTTTCATGCATTTGACAGGACACAAAGAGAGAAAACCCAGAGACTGAAGATAGAGGGGACACAGAGTTGACACAAAGATAGCACAGAGATAACATAGGAAGGAGAGAGAGAGAGAGAGAGCACAGAGAGGAAACAGAAAGAGCACACAGAGGACAGAGAGGACATATAGAGAGAGCACAGAGAGGACACATAGGGAGAGCACAGAGAGGACGCATAGAGAGAGCACAGAGAGGACACATAGGGAGAGCACAGAGAGGACACATAGGGAGAGCACAGAGAGGACACATAGAGAGGATACATGGAGAGCACAGGGAGAACACATAGGGAGAGAGCACAGAGAGGACACATAGGGAGAGCACAGAGAGGACACATAGGGAGCGCACAGAGAGGACACATAGGGAGAGCACAGAGAGGACACATAGGGAGAGCACAGAGAGGACACATAGGGAGAGCACAGAGAGGACACATAGGGAGAGCACAGAGAGGACACATAGAGAGGATACATGGAGAGCACAGGGAGGACACATAGAGAGGATACATGGAGAGCACAGAGAGGACACATAGGGAGAGCACAGAGAGGACACATAGGGAGAGCACAGAGAGGACACATAGAGAGGATACATGGAGAGCACAGGGAGGACACATAGAGAGGATACATGGAGAGCACAGAGAGGACACATAGGGAGAGCACAGAGAGGACACATAGGGAGAGGACACATAGAGAGGATACATGGAGAGCACAGGGAGGACACATAGAAGGGATACATGGAGAGCACAGAGAGGACACATAGGGAGAGCACAGAGAGGACACATAGGGAGAGCACAGAGAGGACACATAGAGAGGATACATGGAGAGCACAGAGAGGACACATAGGGAGCGCACAGAGAGGACACATAGAGATCACAGAGAGGACACATAGGGAGCGCACAGAGAGGACACATAGAGAGGATACATGGAGAAAGCACAGGGAGGACACATAGAGAAAGCACAGAGAGGACACATAAAGAAAGCACAGAGAGGACACATAGGGAGAGCACAGAGAGGACACATAGGGAGAGCACAGAGAGGACACATAGGGAGCGCACAGAGAGGACACATAGAGAGGATACATGGAGAGCACAGAGAGGACACATAGGGAGAGCACAGAGAGGACACAAAGGGAGCGCACAGAGAGGACACATAGAGAGGATACATGGAGAGCACAGAGAGGACACATAGGGAGAGCACAGAGAGGACACATAGGGAGAGCACAGAGAGGACACATAGAGAGGATACATGGAGAGCACAGGGAGGACACATAGAGAGGATACATGGAGAGCACAGAGAGGACACATAGGGAGAGCACAGAGAGGACACATAGGGAGAGCACAGAGAGGACACATAGAGAGGATACATGGAGAGCACAGAGAGGACACATAGGGAGCACACAGAGAGGACACATAGGGAGAGCACAGAGAGGACACATAGAGAGGATACATGGAGAGCACAGAGAGGACACATAGAGATCACAGAGAGGACACATAGGGAGCGCACAGAGAGGACACACAGAGAGGATACATGGAGAAAGCACAGAGAGGACACATAGAGAGGATACATGGAGAGCACAGAGAGGACACATAGGGAGAGCACAGAGAGGACACATAGGGAGAGCACAGAGAGGACACATAGAGAGGATACATGGAGAGCACAGAGAGGACACATAGGGAGCGCACAGAGAGGTCACATAGAGATCACAGAGAGGACACATAGGGAGCGCACAGAGAGGACACACAGAGAGGATACATGGAGAAAGCACAGAGAGGACACATAGAGAAAGCACAGAGAGGACACATAAAGAAAGCACAGAGAGGACACATAGGGAGAGCACAGAGAGGACACATAGGGAGAGCACAGAGAGGACACATAGAGAGGATACATGGAGAAAGCACAGAGAGGACACATAGAGAAAGCACAGAGAGGACACATAGAGAGGACACATAGAGAAAGCACAGAGAGGACACATAGGGAGTGCACAGAGAGGACACATAGGGAGCGCACAGAGAGGACACATAGGGAGAGCACAGAGAGGACACATAGAGAGGATACATGGAGAGCACAGAGAGGACACATGGAGAGCACAGAGAGGACACATAGGGAGCACACAGAGAGGACACATAAAGAGAACACAGAGATGACAGGGAGACAACTAGGAAAGAAAACAAGACAGGACAAAGATGCCAGAAAGGACACCGAGATGATAGAGGACAGAGATTTGAATTATGTGTAATGATTTTATCTCTCCACACTTATCCATTCATCTTTATGTTTGTGCGCTGGTCGTGTTGTCCTGAACACCAAACGTCTGAGATTAAGTGTTTGTCCCGAGCTGTAGATCAGTCACGCTGAGCCGCCTGTTTCACATGAACCATTGTCTCATATTCACAATATTATTGTGACCTTTTGTCGTTTATGTGTTTATATGTGTGTGTGTGTGTGTGTGTGTGTGTGTGTTGGGGTGGTTGAGTGGCTCTATGGTTCTCATGCTGCTGCGAGTGTTCTCTAAGTTCCCTGTATTCTCCTGTAAAACAATAGACAAGCATTTTGTTGCTTCATCTTAAATCACAAACACACACACACACACACACACATACACACAAAGAGGAGTCGGTTGTCCAGCGTTCCAGCGTAATGTTCCTCTCAACATACACACTGTGTGTGTGTGACATCTCTAATAAGAATGTTGAAATGTCACCAACAGGCCGTGCAGGAAGTGAATAGTCCGGACCCTTTAAGGCTTGCCAAAAATAACACCATCCTTGATTGTTTCTCGCAATTCCTATTGTGCTGCCAGGGATGTGTGTGCGTGTGTGTGTGTGTGTGTGTGTGTGTGTGGTTTTTATGTAATGGTATTTTGTGAATTTCTCTTTCATTCTTTTTTTTTTTTTTGTCACAGATTAGTTTTAAATTACTTTGGTGTTTACATTTTCTATGTGTGTGTGTGTGTGTGTAGATATTCTACCGTGTGGTGCGCAAAGTTTCTCCGGGTGAAGAACTTGTACTGTTCATGAAGGCTGAAGAGTTTTCATGTGAAGCCATGGCTCCAGATATACATGGTACCACCCGACACACACACACACACACACACACACACATACACACACTTTAAGAAATCATGCTTACACTTAACCGTAACCATTATACATAAAAGAAAATATTTTGTCTGATCTGTGTTGTTTTTAAAATAAATTATTATTATTATTATTATTATTATTATTATTACGTAATCCAGTATATTTCCATAATCATAAGAGATCTGTCGTGCTCCACGTGCAGAGGAGCGTCAGTTCCGCTGCGAGGACTGCGAGCAGCTTTTCCCATCAGGCTCAGAGCTGCTGGAGCATCAGAACCACTCGTGTTCCAACCGGCCCTCGTCCGGCTTCACGCTGCCCGCGCAGGCCATCCCGAGTGCCACCGACGAGTGTAAAGAATGCGAGAGAGTCTTTCCGGACAGCCAGAGGTAAATAAACACACAAACAATCTTTAATAAACCTTGTTCAAACCCTGTTAAACTTTCCCCTGAAATATGAGCACTGACACGGACACATCTCAAAATACCTTCGATTGTTTTGCATTATCCATTGAACATCTCACGCTTTCAACCTCCTCCTCTATGAATCATCCTTTACAGGTTTATTTCTGTCCACTAACATTCACTCATCCTGTTACCTGGACACATTTGACCCTGTGGAACGTTTAGAATATTCCACTAGTCACGTGTTCGACAGGAAGCAGCATCATCCGAATTTCCTCAAATTCATAGGAAGGAGAAAATGAAGCTCTTGATTAATATTGAAACGAAAAGTAAAAAAAAAAGAATAATAATATATATATATATATATATAATAATTCATAAGTAATTTGAATGTCCTTAAATTGTACACATTTTATAGTAAAATAAAATAAAAAATTTGTTCTTTATTTAAGAGCAAGGTGCACTCTTTCAGAAAACAAAAAACTTAAATATTGTAGTGGCCTTTTAAATTTTTTTTGTTTTTTACATTTTCTCATTTTCCAGGTATTCCAGTTTCCTGACACAGTTATACAAAGACATACAGATTAGGCTAATTGCTGTTCCCAAATTGCCCGTAGTGTGTGAATGAGCTTGTGTGTGTGTGTGTGCCCTGCGTTGGATTGGCACACCGTCCAGGGTGTACCCCGGCTCCTGCCATACAGTAGGTCTACTGGGATAGGCTCCAGGCCCCCCTCACTCTGTGCTAGTCTTCTAGTACATAGACAATGTTCATTGGACTTGTGAACAAATTAGACTTACAAACAAGCTCTTGGAACGGAACTCGTTCGTATGTAGGGGACTTTTCCCACTTTCTCCACAAGTGTTGATATGATTCAAATTCCTATTCTTTTCTCTCTCTATTTCTCTCATCAGTCTGGAGGCGCACTCTCTGTCCCACTCAGAAGAGAGGGAGTACAAATGTGACCAATGCCCGAAGGCCTTCAACTGGAAGTCCAACCTGATTCGCCACCAGATGTCACATGACAGCGGCAAGCACTACGAATGTGAAAACTGCTCCAAGGTAGAGTCCGAACATCGGCAGAGTGTGCGCGCTGGTGTGTGTGTGTGTGTGTGTGTGTGTGTGGAAGTTGGTATAAGGAAGTGTCTTGTATTTAAGGTGTTAACATCTACTAGAATATATATCATAACTCGTTCATAGTCATGATGTTGAATCACTGAACTCAGGGATAGATAAGAAGACCTGAGGGGGTGTTCTGTTTGAAAATTCTGGTTGGGAGTAACAGACTTTAGTAGAATGGACCATAAAAGCCCATGTCCCATTATTTCTATTTATTATTTGTGAGAGCATGCTGAATTGTCCCTAATTGAAATTCTTGATTCTTGGTCACTCGACTACGAACCTACGAACTAAATCCGATCCTCCTACAGTATGTGGTTGCAGTTTGTTGCACTTTTGACTACAGAATCTTTGAGCCTGCTGCACTTTTCTGTAATACACAGTGAAGCATCTATTAGAGTGTAGTACTGTTGAGTAGGAGCAGGAATGCGTAGGAAAGTATTGCGTTTGTTTGTTTGTTTTTTACCCTTTTGGCTGGTTTCCAATTTACGATTCCGGTAAACGGCTGCACATTTCCTAGCATTAACACCACGCCCCCCAGTGGTCCGGGGATAACCATGCAGCGCTCTCACCGCAGCCACTGGAGTTCGAGCAACATCAGTTTGCTATTAATATTATTTTGATGTCATTTTTGAAATTACTGTTTGAGGCTTTTAATCAACACGATCCCAATGTTGTTCCGACATCAATAAAACTTTCAAAAACAACCTAATGCCAATATTAACTTCCATAACGTGGCCAAATAAAAATTATTTTTTCCAAACCAAAAATTCTGTTTTTCTCGAATGATTGCTCCAGGAGTGACAGTTTCAAGCTTTCCATGTTAACACTAAACTAAGAATTCAGGCTCTAAAGAGGAAGAGGCACAACCCTCCTACGTAGTCTCTGAACTGCTCCGATCAACCTTCGAATAACT
This sequence comes from Clarias gariepinus, assembly GCF_024256425.1. Lineage (NCBI taxonomy): Eukaryota > Metazoa > Chordata > Actinopteri > Siluriformes > Clariidae > Clarias > Clarias gariepinus. Next base: position 29,115,157 of record NC_071110.1, on the reverse strand, counting down.
TCCAGGCTGCTACACTGTTTCTGCATAGTAACCTTTAATTTTTTTTTTGTTTGCATGATTGAAAACATTTTAAACGGCTACGAACACAATAAATAAAACAATAAAAAAGAAGAATTCAAAATGTTATTTGTCACATACACAGTCATACACAGTACGATATGAGGTGAAATGCTTAAACGACCACCCCGTGACCTTAAAAATAAAAAGATTATTAATAGGAAATAAATATGGAATCAAAATTTTAAAAATAAAATACAGAAAATAACTTTAGCTAAGGAAAGAAAATATATCTATAGAAAAAAAATATAAGAAAATATACAATATAAAGAAATTCGGGAATGTACGTAGGAAACTTCACTTGTCTGCTAGTTCTCTGAATGCTCTCCTAAGCCTTTGTCTGCTTCCTGGTTTTGTGGCTGCCTGTTAATGATAGATGGCTAGATATAATCTGACACCTAGATAGCTGACGGACATCAGGAAATCGCCGAAACCTCCACTTGTTTATTAACCGCAGCACTTAAAATTTGTGGGGAAGGGTGTTGGAGGGAAATACTTATGTAATGCTCTAAATGGGACTTCATGGGAGTAAATAATTCTAATCGTGCATGTATTTCTGTGTGTGTGTCTGTGCTCTTTGGAGTGTATGTGTATGTGTGTCCCAGCCTTTTGTAAACACTGGCATTATCCAGGTCATATCCATGTCTATAAATGTTTGTGTATGTTTGTGTTTCTGTATGTCCTTCCTGTCATTCATACACAAGAACCCCTTAAGTATCCGATGAAGTGTGTACCGTGTGAGAACATTACGTATGCCGGTCTCTCCTTGTGTCTTTCCATGTGTGTGAATCCCTCTGTCATCACATGTGACTGCCATTGTGTGCCGGCATGCGTGTATTTCCGTGTACTTGAATGGCCTTGTGATATTGTGTGTATGTGTGTGTATGTGTGTGTCTGTGCGTGCGTGCGTGTGTGTGTGTGTGTGTGCGTCCCTCTAACCCAGCAGGTGTTTACAGACCCAAGCAACTTGCAGAGGCACATCCGCTCGCAGCACGTTGGTGCACGGGCACACGCCTGCCCCGACTGCGGCAAAACCTTCGCCACGTCGTCCGGTCTCAAGCAGCACAAACACATCCACTCATCCGTCAAGCCCTTCATGTGTAAGTCTCTCACCCCCTTCATATGTAAGTCTGACACACACGCACACACAAACACTCGCACACACTTAGCCGATCTGTGTCTAACGGTAGCATGTTACACGCTAGTAGAACTGCTTCTGAATTTAAAATGCTTGACTCTGGATTTAAGGTCTAATCATGACCCTCTTGTTTATGACACATGACCTTTGACCTCAGAAGCCCTAAGCTTGACTAAGTACCATGCATTACACAACGTTTTTACTTCTTTATTTAATGCATTCTTAGTATACAGTTTTAAGGATGGGAAAAAAAGCATGGAACTTAATTAGCGAAAAAAGAAACCAATTCATGACCGCATGCATACATCTGCAGTAAACAAACTGAGTCGGCGTGATTCAGTGGATCATTTCGTTTTATTAAAGCGATGTAAAAAAAACAAAAAAAAAAAACAACTGCTATTTCTACTGTGCATCTAAAATAAAACGTTCATAAAGGTAGTGATTTCCTCCATTCTCATTTTATATCACCTGCTCATTCTCTGCTCAATAACCAAATGCATTGTGACACTGTAACCTATGCATGAACTTTGATCTCTGTCCCTTGACCCCGATGCCCTGACCCCGTACACACTGACCTCGGTGCGGCCGCTGAGATGTTGCCATCTCCCGCGGCCACACAGTAACAAGGGAACTCTGGCCATTCCAGACAAATAGCTACCACATGTAGTTCAACCATTTGCAGCCATCAGCATTTAAACGAGCGACTCTAACAACAGCTAATGACCACAAACACACACACAGCAGCAACCCTGCCAACAGCGGTATCTGTGGGGGGCTTTGTTTGTTCGTATCCACTTCAACTGCATGTGAACTGTACATGAACTACTTACAGGGTGTGTGTGCGTGCAGCAGTCTGATGCACGTATGATGACTCTCAGATTGGGATAAATCTTGATATCAGAATATTACAGGGATTATTATGTGAAGTCCAAATCTGATTGGAAAACAGTACTTAGTTTAAGCAGGGTGGTCCACACACACACACACACGCACAGAGTATACGAAAATCAAGCAAACACCCACAAACCGAGGCACACAACACACACTTTCACGTCTTACTGATGTTAAGTGGACCTGCCTTTGGCATAATGATTAATGGAGTTATTCAACATGCGTACACCTATTAAACCTAAATCCAACACCTTTTTGTTTTAAAATAAAAGTTATTTTACTATTAAAGTACCATCTTTTATTTATTTATTTGTTTAGTTTTACACTTTTACTTGTCCGGACCTAACAACTGTTCCTCCTGGGCGTAACAAATGTCCCTATAAAGTCAAAATTCTGAGGGACACCTATCCTTGTGGGGACATTTGGTGTTCACGAAGATATAACAAAACACACACACACACACAGAACATATGATAATGAAGCAAACACCAAGAAACCAATGCACACAACACACACACTTTCTTGTCTTAATGACATTATAAGGAACCTACCAGTGGCCTAAACATTCATTCAGTCAATCAACATGCTTACTGTACACCCATTAAACCTAAATCCAAACTTAAACTTAACCTCAGTAACCAAAAGCACCTTTTTGTTTTGAAAAAAAAAAAAAGTTAGCGTATTTATTTATTTATTTATTTTAAAGGGAGGCACTTTTTCTTATCTGCACCGAACAACTGTTTCTACTGGGCATAACAAATGTCCCTATAAAGTCAAAATTCTGAGGGACACCTATCCTTGTGGGGACATTTGGTCCTCACTAAGATATAACAAAACACACGCACACACACCCTCACACATATATGATAACCAAGCAAACACCAAGAAACCAATGCACATAACACACACACTTTCTTGTCTTACTGACATTATGAGGACCCACCATTGACCTAACTTATAACCTTAACCTTAAAATAAAAGCTGGAGCTATTGGTTTTTTTTTTTGTTTTTTTGTTTTTTTTAAAGAGGTGCACTTTTCCTTGTGGGGACCGGACAAATGTTGATGTAACAAATATTCCTATAAAGTCAAAACACTAAGGTACTCCTTTCCTTGTGAGGACAGTTTTAGTCCTCACTAAGATATGACAACACACACACACCCTTGGTCCAGGCTTTAATTTCCTTTCTTGATGTTCAGAATGATCAGCATGCCAAATTATGTGTATAATATTTAGTTAAACTGACAAAACACACAAAGTTCATATCCCTCCCTTTTCACTTTCGCACCGGATCATCCTGTTTCTCAGTGATGGTATGAGTTATATATGAGCAGGAAGAAAGGCATGATCTCTCTCTCTCTCTGTCTCTCTCTGTCTCTTTCTCACACTCACACACATACATTTATGCTGAGTGTCATCCTCTGCCTTCACACTAATATTTACACTTGCTCTTTTGATCCCAGCCTTAAGGAAGCCTTTTAGCTATAAACATGGCTAAGTGCAGAATTTAACATTACACCTAATACCTCACACACACACACACACACACACACACACACACTCACTGTTTCACACACACCTCACCATCTTCCTCCCTACAAATTTGGGACTGTAATGAGACATGTAAATATGAGTTATCTTGATGGTTTAACGGCTTAGTTACTCATGCAAGGTGTTGCGTGTTGAGATATAAATGACGGTTTTATTGTATTAAACTTGAGTCATTGTGTGCGAGTTGAAGCGCTGGTTATATACAAGGGTTTTGTGATGAAGACAGTTATTCACGAGGAGTGTACTAGCTAGGGGGAAAGGGGCTTTATAAGAAACTATGGGATTTGCTTCAATCATGTGGAGCCATCTGAAGAAATTTAGATGTGTTTGCGTGTGTGAGAGACAGGTCAGTGAGGGTAATCCATGGGAACGGACCTGCAGGATAGGATTCATTCAACTCGGTTTCCTTCTCACGACCAAAATAGAGCCATTGTGCTGTCTCTTAGACTCAGCCGGTGTCCCTTTGCCACCATATGTCATTGTCTCACAGTATCACTCTGCCCTGGGTGTGTGAACAAGAGAATATTCTTATCTGCTCCTATTTTCTTCTGCCATCTTATTCTGTAAGCCCAAGTACTGTTGGTGTGTATGTATAGCGTTACGTAATTATCTGTCCACCCCTGCCCTTATGCCGTGTGTTTGATTGTCTGCAGGTGAGGTGTGCCACAAGTCCTACACCCAGTTCTCGAACCTGTGCAGGCACAAGCGCATGCATGCAGACTGTCGGACACAGATCAAGTGCAAAGATTGTGGCCAGATGTTTAGCACCACTTCCTCTCTTAACAAACACCGTCGCTTCTGCGAAGGCAAAAACCATTTTGCTGCTGCCGCAGGAGGGCTCTTTGGCCCTGGTATGGCTCTTCCTGGCACCCCTGGAATTGACAAGGCAGCTCTAGGATTGGGGCCAGGCTCTGCTGGTTTGGCAGATTATTTTGGTCCAAACCGTCACCATGGTGGACTAACATTTCCAGCAGCCCCGGCAGCTTTCCCCTTCAGTTTTCCAGGACTCTTCCCATCTGGACTCTACCACCGGCCACCCCTCATTCCTGCCACAACTCCCTTAAAAAGCCCACCAGCCCTGGAATTTCAGAAGAGTCCACCATTATCCTCACCTGTGCCTGGAATTCAAGAGACCCAGGACCTCCTGATGAGCCTCCGAAAGCATTCAATCAATGGGGAAGGAAGAGAAAATGGGCCAGAGCATCTGATAGAAGGCTCTGCCAGCAAGACGAGACACAGCATCAAGACAAGTGACCATTCGGAGAGCAGTGATTTGGATGATGTTAGCACACCTAGTGGAAGCGAACTAGAGAGTACTTCCGGTTCAGAACTGGACAGTGATCCTGAAAGTGACCGGGATCGAGAAAGGGATCGGGAAAATGGAAAAGGACCAAAGAGAAGATCCAGTAGTCCTACCACAGGGCAAAGCCCCGCCCATGGCAGTTCCAGCAATGGCAGTGTTGGCAAAATCAATGGAACTGATGTGCCTGCACAAGGGCTTTTGTCTCCCACTTTGGATGAGCGCACTGCTGTTTCTGGGGCCGTCAATGATTCCATCAAAGCCATTGCATCTATTGCAGAGAAATACTTTGGCTCCACAGGACTGGCAGGACTACATAATAAGAAAGGGGACCCACTAGGATACCCTGCCATGTTTCCTCTCCCCTTCTTTCCTGCTTTTTCTCCCCCAGTCTATCCCTTTCATGAGAGGGAACATCTTCAACCTCGAGGCCAGAAAGAAGAGCCAAAGAGCCCATCACAAGAAAGCAAGAAACCACAAGGCAGTACTGCTGAATCTCCTTTCGACCTCACCACCAAGCGCAAAGAGGAGTGCTTGGCGCAGACTTTCGCCACCTCAAAGCTGGAGGTACCACGTATGCTCTCAGCCAATCAGGACCAGCCACTGGACCTGAGTTTGGGTGGGCGGAGCAGGAGCTCACGCCATAGATCAGCAGATTCGCGGAAGAACCACATAATTGCAGAAGACCGAGTTGAGACAAAGCCACCAAAATCAGACTCCACCATCCAGCATGCAAGACCCACCCCATTCTTTATGGACCCGATCTACAGGTACTGTCAATCACAAGCCCCTCTCGGTACCATCGTATGGTTACGTAGCATAGCTAATGTTGTCAAAATAAAGTCAGAAATAGAGAAGGTTGTTTTTCTACCTGAAGCCATATTCTTAGCCTAAGAACTGATTGAAGTTGAACTTTTAGCAGGGTTGAGAAGAGAAAAGCGACGGATCCGTTCGAGGCGCTGAAAGAAAAGTATATGCGTCCAACACCAGGCTTTCTCTTCCACCCACAGGTAAGGTTCCTGCAGTGTTTTCCAAGTAGTCTACAAAACACCTGACTTTCTCAGATTTCCCAGTGTTCATAAAAGGTTTCCCATAGTTTATGGTTGTCCCACTTGAACTCTTTTGTTGGGTTTTACATACAATTTTCAAGGATTCCTATACGGACAAACCTTATGGGTTCTAGATTTTAACTTCAAAGTTTACTTTTAAAGTGCATTTCGAACTTTGCTAATATCAAATGATATATGTTGTACATTTAGGCAGATGCTCTTATCCAGAGCAATTTACATTTTTATCTCGTTACACCTCTAAGCAGTTGAGGGTTAAGGGCCTTGCCCAAGGGCCCAACAGTGGCAACTTGGTGGTTGTGGGGTTTGAACCTGGGATCTCCTGAACCATAGTCCAATGCCTTAACCACTGAGCTACCCGTGGCCCCCTGGACCACATTGGTGTGTCTTAGTTCTAGCACATTTAGTTTTAGCTTGTTCTCCACATGCTCCATCCTGCATGTTGTGAAAGATACTGAGCAGATTTGTTAGGCAGACAGATGGTGCTGGGTGAGAAGTCCTTCAGCTAGGATGTTATGGTATAATTCCATGTTACCACTGAATATTGCCCTCATGCAGAGAGAGAGAGTATGTGTGTGTGTGTGTGTGTGTGTGTGTGTGTGTGTGTGTGTGTGTGTCTATTCCCTCGCATAGGTCTAGAATTACACATTATTTTTAACAGTGCTCTGTCTCACTCTCTGCCACACACACACACACACACACACACAGAATCCTCTGCTATAGTGTTTTATAGGCTGTTCCAGCTTCTATTTTACAGGCTGTTTGACTAGGCAGATTTATACTGCATGTCTGCTCAATGTCTGTGCTCGATAGCATCCACATGCGCGCCACACACAGCCTAACGAGGTGGCCTATCAGCATCCACTTTACTGTTTAACACACACTGCCCTCACCTATCGCGGGCAGGAATACCAACAGTCATGATAAATTATGAATGATGTAAATAAGTCTGATCAGTACGAATGATGATTATCATTGCGGTACTTTTTAAACGGAGTACTTGTAAAGTTCGATGGTCCACGTGAATTATTCAAGCTAAGTTATGCGTTTGTTATATTAGATGGAACCGTCGTCTTGGGACACTTTAATGGTTCATTCAAGTTAGCTAGGGGCATGGGTACCTCAGTGGTTTAGGCATTGGACTACTGAAAGGAAGGTCTCAGGTTCAAACCCTAGCACCACCAAGATACTGCTGTTGAACGAGGCCCCTAACCCTCGATTGCGTGGATGTATAATTAGATAAAATTATCAGTTGCTTTGGATAAGGGCGTCTGCCAAATGCCATAAATGTAGCTATAGTTCATTAGATTTCTGACTTTGTAGTCCATTTTAATGATCTTCTTTACGTTTTTGCTGTTTTAATGATTAAGTGATATAGACTAAAACTAACAAAATTAGTCATTTTTGGGAAGTTTTAGTTTTTGTTTTTGAACTCCCACATATGATAACAGCGTGAAGGGATGCTCATGTTTGCATGCTTGCACTTTTCGTTGTTGTTGTTGTTGTTTTACAATGATCTTGATATTGCAGAAATCCCTTTTGCCAATTTTCAAATAATCACAATCTGTTTGTTTGTTCAATCCTTGATTCTGATTTGGTTGTTCCTTATTGTTCTACCTTCAGCTTCGCATGCCTGATCAGAGAACCTGGGTGAGTATCCACAAGTCTTAACTACCTATGATATAACTTCTCTCTCTCTCTCTCTCTCTCTCTCTCTCTCTCTCTCACACACACACACACACACAGACACACACACACATACACAAAGAGCTTATAACATTGAGTATTAATAAACTACATAATATTTTTGTGTTTTAATCACACAAACACACTTAGAATTCAGTTGAAATACCAGTAAAAGACATTTATGAATACACGCACACACACACTCGGGCCATCAAGGCAAGTCTCACACAGATGAGTGCAGTCAGTAAGGTCATTAATCACCGTCTTATCAGAGAGAAACTGCAGAAGCCAGTCATGTATCATTTCTAATGAGAGAACATTATTTCCAGTCCCGCGAGCCATTTGTCATGCATTACACAGGAACGCCGTTCCCACAGCATCTGTGAGTGTGTGTGTGTGTGTGTGTGTGTGTGTGTGTGTGTGTGTGTGAGAGAGAGAGAGAGAAGTTGCGTTATTAAAGGTTATGGCAGCTGCTCTTTCATCTTCTACACCACATGTGTGTGAAAACTGCATTTAGCAAAGCTATCAGGTGTTCCATAAAAGAGAGGGTTTTTTTCATATGTGTGTGTGTGTGTGTGTGTGTGTGTGTGTGTGTGTGTATGACTGTTTCAGTGTCCACTCACTTCGTGTGTTTGTGTGCATGTGGGTGTGAGAGTGTGTGTGATGATGTAAGAGTGTGTGATGGTGTAAGAGTGTGTGTGATGGTGTGTGTGTATGTGTGTGTATGTGTGTGTGTCCCTAGTTGTTATTTCTGATGTCTGCCTCTGATAATAGCAAACATTCAAGAACATGATTATTTACAGAACATCATCAAGCAGCCGGTCGTCTCTCTGGGACACAATTGTGTGTGTGTGTGTGTGTGTGTGTGTGTGTGTGTGTGTGTGTGTGTGTGGTTGGTGGGGTCGTTGGTGTTTGGGTGCAGGATCAGGGAATTTCCAAATTTTAGACATCTGGCACCCCGATAAGATCAACAGTGGAGAAAGCATCTGACTAATGAAAGCTTTCTCAGCTCCACACAGCAATCAGCAGGCGAACGCTTTCCCTCTACAGAGTCACTTCTTTCCCTCCGTCTTTCCTTCCTTTCTTTCTTTATGTCTTTTCTTGATTTTTTTTGTTGCAAACTTAAAATTTTTTGATTCATTGTTTGGTGGAAAAAATATCTATTTATCTATCTATCTATCTATCTATCTATCTATCTATCTATCTATTCACGTCTTTGTCTCTCTCTCTCTCTCTCCATCTCATTCCTTCTGTATAAATTGAAGCATTAATTAAAGACATGAGATATATATCCTTAAAATATCTTTATTTTTTCTTTCTTCCTTATTTGCCTGATTTGCTTAATTTTCTATCAATCTTCAAGACAGTTTAGTCAGAAAGTTGTTTGTGTATCACAGAAAACTATCCTTCCATCTATCTCTCTGTCCGTCTGTCCATCATTTGGTCTCAATTGATGAAATTTTTCCTCTAAAAATAGAAAATAGAAAAAATAGAAAAAGATTGATGTGTAGTTAAAGGGTTTTCGTTTATTGTGTTAAATACTTAATGTGTGTGTGTGTGTGTGTGTGTGTGAGAGAGAGAGAGAGAGAGAGAGATTTAGTGCAGTTTATGTTAGAGTGATTTAAGGGTTTTATTGAGCATTAGCATTAGCATAAACATAAACAACTTACCGCTAATGCATAATGCATTCACAGCACAAATATGACAACCTGTCTCTCTCTCTCTGTCTCTCTCTCTGTCTCTCTCTGTCTCTCTCTCTGTTTGTCTGTCTGTCTGTCTCTCACTCTATTTGTCTGTGTCTTACTCTCTTTGTCTGTATTTCATTTTCTCTATCTGTCTGTCTGTCTCTTTCTATTTGTCTGTCTCTCTCTACCTCTCACTCTCTCTGTTTGTCTTTCTGTCTCTCTTTCTGTCTCTCTGTCTCTCCTTGTCTTTTTGTATGTCTCTCTCAGTGTCTGTCTGTCTGTCTCTCTCTCTCTGCGCCCCCACCCACCCCCTTCTATACTTGCTCTGTGGCCTTTAGAGTGCACTTGCCCCAATCCCCTCCTTGTCCCCTTGCTTTACGCCCTTTACAGTGCACTTGCTCTCCCCTTCACCACTGATTTGTAACCCAACCTGTAATAAATGTGATGCACATAGAAGTGAAGGAACCCACAGCAGAAATCCAATACGTGCGAAAGTAATGTAGATTTCGTGGAGCCGCTCGTCGCCGCCAAGTCTCTCATCTTCTTCTTTCCTCTCTCTCTCTCTCTCTCTCTCTCTCTCTCTCCTCCCTTCCCCTTATCCCTCTCTCGGCTTGACGATATCATTATTATCCCTGTCGCGCCCTTGATCGCTAATGTCAACATCTTTCATATTGAGGAATGTGCTGTCTGCTCACATTGTGCGCCGAATGCTTTACTGCCCAACAGAGGACATGAATCACTCCATGCCACACACACACACACACACACACACACACACACTCACCTGAATACTGTATGTGTACTCTCAGGCATGGACATCCATCCATACAAAGCAACACTTTAATATATAGAATTTATGCATACATATATGCATATGAACACACACACACACACACACACACACACACACACTGCCATGTCAGACAGCTGTGAGTCCCAGTACTCCTCTGAGAATTAGTCCACTTCTGATGAAAGCAGACATTCGACTTCATTAGCAGATTGGCAGTGCGCCTTTTTCCATCCAGCCACATGTGTGTGTGCGTGCGTGTGTGTGTGTGCGTGTGTGTGTTTGTTGATTAACCAGCTATAACTACGCCGTACGGATTTCTATTGTTCCTAGTTCCAGTTAACATGCACATATTTCGCTATGTCAGTTGCCGTGAATTTGAAATTCTCAAATCTGATTGGTCGCCTGATTCGTCTATTTAAACACGTGACAAACAGGGACTTATACAGATGATGAGCTACAAAACTTATAACACACACACACACACACACACCAAAAAAACATTTTTAATCCCTTACTGAGTCACTCAGCCTTTCTTCTCAGTCGAATTTTTTTATTGTTTGTTTGTTTGTTTGTTTGTTTGTTTGCTTGTTTGGCAAAGAAAATAACAAAAATGATGCGTAACTTAGTATTAAGACATTTTTTCGTTCTTTTCTTCTTCTTTGTCAGATGTCAGCGATAGAAAACATGGCGGAGAAGTTGGAAGCGTTCGGGCCGTTGAAGTCAGACGCCGGGGACATCATGCGCTCGGTTCCCTCCATGTTCGATTTCCGAGCTCCGGCCACGACGCTGCCCGAAGCCCTGCTGCATAAGGGCAAGGAACGCTACACGTGCAGGTGCTCTTCACACACAGAGACACATAAACATAATAATCTAGGAGTGTATACGTTTTTATGTTTTAATGCATTTGAACAGCATGGCTATTTCTGACCACATTCTAGTTATCTTGTAGCTGATGATTTTTTAGATAACGTTTCCAACGCATTAACTGCTTATAATTTATTCTCATGAGTAAAAATTGTGGTTATAAACTGTAATGTTGATTCGAAAATAAAACGGAAGGTTATAATTAAATAAGAGGTGTTGTTCAAGTCAAAACGGTACTTTTGATGAAAGTCCCGAATTGACTCGAACAGCATGCTGCGAGTCTGAAAAAGCTAGGGTAGGATTATTGTTCTGTGTGTTTGTGTGTGTGTGTGTGTGTGTGTGTGTGTGTGTGTGTGTGAGTTTCGTTTGTTTGCCACTAAAAAGGAGTTTCCTTCCTACACAGATACTGCGGCAAAATATTCCCACGCTCAGCTAACCTCACACGGCATCTCAGAACACACACAGGGGAGCAGCCTTATAGGTAAGACACACACACACACTCACACACACGGATACCCACATACACACACACACACGAATAAATGCACACAAATACACGCACACAGTTTTAGGATACTGTCTGAGGGTATTTAAGTGTGTGTGTGTGTGTGTGTGTGTGTGTGTGTGTGTGTGTGTGTGCGCACAGTGAGCGCTCAGCAGTGTGGGAACACGGGACCTGTGATGAAAGTGCACAGACACATGCGTTCTCTTTTGCACACACACACACACACCTACACACACACACACACACACAGTTTTAAGCTGTAGATATTTTCGGACTACATTCTTTAACGGAGTGGAGAATAAAGAGCGAGGGGCGCAGAGGGCTTGTATGTTTTTTTATCGTGAAAGTCTGGAAGAATTCTAATTGTAGTGAATAATTTGGGCGATGAATAACAGTCGCTGTCACCACGGTGACGGCATGCAGGGAATAGAGTGCGAGAGAAAGAGGGAGAGAGATTAGTAAAAAAAAAAAATGATGAGGCGAAGGAGGCAGAAGGCCAAAAAAGACAGCTGAGTAATAATGTCTGTCTTTTTTAGTGGTGTAACACACACACACATACACACATCTGTGTCAAACAGCTGTAAGTCCAAGCTCACAAAATATCAAGCACATAAAAAGACGAGAGAGAGAGAGAGAGAGAGAGAGAGAGAGAAGTGTGTTTCTCTGGATTGCAGCAGGAGGACAGATAGAATCTGTAATCACACTAAAATAACACACACGCTAAATACTTGGCAGAGAAAGACTGAGGGAAAAGGATGAAGATTTTACGTGCAAGAGCAGGCAAATGAGCTTCAGGTGTGTGTGTGTGTGTGTGTGAGTGTGTGTGTGTGAGTGAATCCTTTCATCCTCTTGTCCTACTATTCCTTAAATAGAGAAATGTTCAATTATTTACATTTGTGCGTGTGTGTGTGTGTGTGTGTGTTTTCATGGCAGGTGTAAGTATTGCGATCGTTCGTTCAGTATCTCATCAAATCTGCAACGCCACATCAGGAACATCCACAACAAAGAGAAGCCCTTTAAATGCCACCTGTGTGACCGCTGCTTTGGCCAACAGACCAACCTGGACCGGCACCTCAAGAAACATGAGAACGGTAATCTGTCAGGTACAACACACACACACACAC